>NW_026020045.1:4423863-4597510 GCF_900185275.1 Solanum verrucosum
GGGTTTGGATGGTGTGTTCCGCTTGAACATACGTTTGAGGGTGAAATGCGGTACTAAACTTCACTTGAGTACCAAGCCCACTTTGGAAAAACCTCCAAAAATGGGAAGTAAATTGGGCACCTCTATCCGAAATAATCGACAATGGGGCCCCATGCAACCTCACAATCTCTTTTAATGTACAACTTAGCATAATATTCCGTCGAATAAGAAACCTTGACGGGAAGAAAATGGGTTGATTTAGTAAGTCTATCCACAATGACCCAAATGGAGTCATGTTGCCTACGAGTTCGAGGCAAACCTACCAACGAAGTCCTTGGTTCTCGGCTTTGACTTATTGGCAATTTGAGTACCTAGCCACAATTTTTTGCTATGTCTCTTTTCATTCCGTTCCACCAATAAATCTCACGTAAGTCGCGATACATCTTGGTGGCTCTTGGATGGATGGAGTATCGGGACCCATGGGCCCTCCTTTAAGATTGTCTCTCTTAGGCCATCCACATCCGGCACACATAATCTCCCTTGGTGCCTAAGCACCCCATCTTCTCCTTGTTAGAAAATTTCTATTGCTTTGCTGAGAACCGACTCTTTTAGTTCCATCAAAATAGGGTTAAGATGTTGCTTAGACTTCACATCAACAACAATCGATGACTCGGAATTATGACAGACCATGACACCTCCTTTTGGGATATCTTCAAGTCGGACACCCAACCGGGCTAGACTATATACATCACAGGCTAACTCCCTTTTCTCTTCTTCCACATGAGACACACTACCCATAGATACACGACTCAAAGCATCTGCAACTACATTTGCTTTTACGGGGTGGTAAAGGACACTCATATCGTAATCTTTCAAGAGTTCCAACCACCCCCTTTGTTAGAGATTTAATTCTTTTGGGTAAAAACATATTAAAGGCTCTTGTGGTCGGTAAACACATTCACATGTACCCCATAGAGATAGTGTCTCCAAATCTTTAAGGCAAAGACTACGGCCGCTAGCTCAAGGTAATGAGTTGGATAATTCTTCTCATGCACCTTGAGTTTTCTTGAGGCATAAGCTATAACCTTACCATGTTGCGTGAGGACACAACCCAAACCCACTCGGGAAGCATCACAATATACTATAAAACCTTCAGTGCCCTCCGGTAAGGTCAGAACCGGAGCAGAGGTGAGCTTATCTTTTAACAATTGGAAGCTCTTTTCACAAGATTCCGACCATTCGAACTTGGACTTCTTTTGAGTTACGGCTGGTAATGGAGATGCAATAGATGAAAATCCCTCAACAAACCTCCGGTAGTAACCGGCCAAACCCAAAAAGCTTCTGATGTCTAAAGGACTCAAAGGTCTAGGCCAACTTTTGACCGCATCGGTTTTCTTTGGATCAACTTCTATACCCTCACTAGAAATAATGTGACCAAGGAAAGCAACTGATCTTAGCGAAAACTCGCACTTGCTAAACTTAGCATAGAGTTGGTGATCTTTGAGGGCTTGCAATACTATCCTCAAATGATTCATGTGATCATCCTCACTTTTTGAGTATATCAAGATGTCATCAATAAAGACAATAACAAATGACTCTAGAAAATTTCTAAACACACGGTTCATAAGGTCCATGAAAGCCGCCGGGGCATTTGTAAGACCAAAGGACATCACTAAGAACTCAAAATGACCGTATCTTGTTCGGAAGGTTGTTTTCGGAACATCAATACCTCTCACCCTAAGTTGGTGATAACCCGACCTCAAATCAATTTTTGAAAAGTAACTCGCTCCTTGAAGTTGATCAAATAAGTCATCAATCCTAGGGAGTGGATACTTGTTCTTAATGGTCACTTTATTTAATTGTCGGTAATCAATACACATACGAAGAGATCCATCCTTCTTCTTCACAAATAACACCAGTGCACCTCAAGGAGATATACTAGGTTGGATGAAACCCTTATCCAACAAATCCTTGAGTTGAGCTTTTAATTCCTTCAACTCCGCTGGGGCCATCTGGTAAGGAGGGATTGAAATGGGTTGTGTATCTGGCAATAAATCTATGCCAAAATCTATTTCCCGTTCGGGAGGAATCCCGGGTAAGTCATCAGGAAAGACTTCCAGAAAATCCTTCACTACGGGGACCGACTCCAAATGAGGTATCTCGGACTCAAGATCCTTGACCCTCACAATGTGATAGAGACAACCCTTAGAAATCAACTTATAAGCTTTTAGACATGAAATGATCCTTCCCCTAGGGACGGAATTTCCTCCCTTTCATTCTAAAATGGGTTCATTAGGAAATTGAAACTTCACAATTCGGGTCCTACAATCTATGGACGCAAAACAAGCATGAAGCCAATCCATCCCCAATAAAACATCAAAGTCTAACATATCAAGTTCCACCAAATCAACCAAAGTGACTCTATTGGGCAATGATATGGGACAACCCCTATACACTCTTTTAGCAATTATGGAATCACCCACCGGGGTGGAAACCGAAAAGGGTTCATTTAAGACATCGGGAAGCATATCAAATTTCATAGCCACTAAAGGGGTTACAAAAGACAAAGTGGCACCGGGATCCAACAATGCATAAACATTAATTGAAAATGCTTGTAACATACCGGTCACAACATCTGGAGAACTTTCTTGATCACCTCGGGATTGGAGAGCATAGAAGTGATTCCTCTTAGGAGCATCGGGATTTGGGCCACTTGCTTGTGCTTGAGCATTTTCCCTTCCTTGAGCCTTCAGCATAGGGCAGTCCCTCCTCATGTGGCCGCTCTTACCACAACCATAGCAATTACCCGTGCTAACTAGGCACGTGCCTTCATGTTTTCGGCCACACTTTGTACAAATAGGCTTCTCAATATAAGGACCACCACCTTTTGTTTCTTGAAGCTTGGGGGTAGACACTTTACCTTTGTTGACCCTTGGAGTGTTAGGAGGACCTTGGTTGGAAAACCTCTTTTTGAACTTTGGCTTATCTTGGATTTCAAACCTAACCTTAGAAGAATTTCTATCATCGGCCCTTGACCTCTTCAATTCTCTACCAACTTTCTTAAGCTTTTTCTCCTCAATTTATTCGGCATGAACCATAAGACGAGAAATGTCCATGATTGGGATTAGCATAGCCGACCTACATTCATTCACCACAAGATCGGATACTCCCATAACAAATTTGTTCATTGTAGCTCTAGAGTTCGACACCAAAGTAGGAGCATGCTTGGACAATTGAGTGAACTTGAGGCCATACTCCTTCACACTCATACCCCCTTGACGGAGGTTGATGAATTCTTGCATTTTCCTCTCCCTTAGTTCAAAGGGGAAAAACCTATCAAGAAAAGCCATCTTGAATGTAGCCCAACTTATCAGACCCTTTCTAATAGGTCTCCCCTCCTTCCATTGTTCATAGCACACTTGTGCCACATCTTTGTGTTGATAGGCGGCTAACTCCACCATTTCTTGAGAAGACACACCCATAGCCTCTAGAACTTTAAACACTTCGTCAATGAATCCTTGTGAATCTTCTTCCACCTTGGAGCCAAAGAAAGTAGGGGGATTCATCCTTGTGAAATCCCTTATCCTAGAAGCAGTAGTGCTAGTATTGTGGTTCACTTGCACCCTAGCATCCCTAGCAACTTGAGTGGCCAACACTTGAGTCAAATTATGAATAGCCGACCTTATCTCAACATTAAACATAACCCCTTCTTCAATAGGAACTTAATGGTTTTGAGGAGCTTGAGGGGGAACCACCTCATTCACATTCTCCTCACCGGCCCTCCTTGCATTGTTCCTTCTTGTATTCATTGCCTGTAAGCACAAGAGAAGGATTAGAAGAAAAGGATTAGATAGAGTAAAGACTCTTAGGAACGACTATGGAGTAACAAAAGAGTGAAAGTTCCTAAACATCTCGTAGCCTCCCATATATAAGTGTAGCGCACTTCAAACCCATGAACAAGACTCTACTCGATGTGGTATCTTGTGACATGAATCCTACATTATTCTCAACCTTATGCTCTGATACCAAGTTTGTAACGACCTGAGAGCACCCCCTATTTGTTACCAGCGTATTCCACCTCTAAGAGGTCTTATACAAGCCCTTAGCATTCATCATAGCATGTATCACAGAATAAAAACACGGAAAATTTAAAACTTTTACTTTGGAAGTTCAACTTCACTTCATATATGAAAAATAGAATCTAACTTCGTCACAATGTACCATCTAGACATAGAAGTACCGAAAATGGGACTTAGCCCTGACATCAATAAGAAGTCTAGAAATAGGAAAGTACAACAATGTCTTTCAACATAAGCAAAGAACTAAACATAAAAGCTAGATCATAGGGTATTTTCCTCGGACTTGAGGACTCACCAACTTGGAGAAGCAACTCCAAGTGTCTTGAGAAGTAAGCTTGAATCCTCAACGGCTCGAACCTAAATGATTGGGGAAAAAGGAGACAATATGGGTTAGTACAACACACGTACTAAGTATGGCTACTACGCATAAAAACCATTGAAACAGGAATAAAAGGTCATTTTAGTCAAAACATGCTTTTTACCAAGTAAATCCAATATGCACACAAAGTAAGCATCATAGTACAAACCAACATAATATCATCCCAACAAGTAAACCCAAGTAATACTAGTGCAATGCAAGGAATAGAATGTCATAACCCTATTCAAAGCCAAGTATCATATTAAGAAACCTACTTCATGCATACATACATAAGATCATACTTCATCATAACTTACCATATGCATAATGATCATACAAAACATACCTTCAACATACATAAGTCATAATCATCATAATCATAAGAGAACACTACTACAACCATCCCTTAGGATCCCACAAGTGCAATGTGGAAGAGAACTCCCATACCCTCCCTTACACAATGAAGAAACCCTTAAGAAAGCCCTAGTAAGAGTTTACACCTTTCATACCTTTATTTAGTTTTACATTAAGGAGATATTTCCATAACCGACATAGACCATGAGAGCTAAATGGAATCCGGTGTTCTACTCCCACACTGAAAAGAAAGGGTTAACACTTGCCTAAGGTGTAACCATTCGTACTTAGCTACCTAGGAAGATCCACTAAGCTAAAGTCCTATGTGGGAACATAGTTAAAGGTCAAGGAGATTGCTCCTAGAAATCCTAACTTACTAAACATGGGGATTTCCATTTCATGAGACAACACATACTGTGGATAATTCGGACTTGCTAAACGTGAGGAAACCCATGTGGGAAGCGAGACTTACTAAATGTGAGACCCCCATCTCATTTACATTCCCTTTCGGTGCTTAGAATCTAATTCCCTTTTGTAATCATCTTTAGTCATCACATAAGTTCACATTAGCCTTTACTAGACTCTTATGTAAACATCTTACCATAATAGCTCATATGTGTTCATAAGTGAGTAACAATCCTTTCACTTTAGAAACACTTAGTAAGTGAGTAACAATCCTTTCACTTTAGAAACACTTAGTAAGTGAGTAACCCTTTCACTCTACATTACACTATAATCATGAGAACTACCTTTCAATCATATAGAAATCATACCATAACATACATATATATTTCATAGCTAATTCAAGTGTAGAGGGTTAAGGATGAGGAAACTAGGTCATCAACATCACAACAACACATTAGGTATAGCAACATTACAATCTAAGTAATTCACCTTTCATACTTGAGTTCAAAGAAGAACCAACCTTCATACCTTCTTTCCTTTCATAGGACATTCATACTTCAATCATTAATCAGCTCATAACCAATACATAATATAAGGTAATTCATGAAGTAATACATAATCAACATCAGTATAAGCAATTGACATATTCCCTTCATAGCCTTCAAGGCTTCATTTAAAGACTCAACCCTAATTTCATAAAACTTATACATAACCTAGGGTAGAATCATCATACAAACATGAATTACATAACATCACATTCGATTCATAGCCTTCACTCAATATCCAACACAAACTAGGGTTAGAATTTGGAAAAGAAGGAGAAACATGGGTCTCATGGGGAATTCTTCAACAAACCACAAATACAACATAAATTCATTCATAATTGTTCATATAACATCAATCAAATTCATTTTATAACATCAATTTTACTTTAGAAAGAAGACCCACGTTTTTGGATTGAAAACCTAGAAATTGGAGATTTTGAAATTCATCTTGAAGGGACCTCTTGGGGAAAGGAATCCCAAGAGTGATAAGAAACCATACCTTTGTTGATTCCTTGAGAATCAATGGAGAACTCCAAGCATTTTGGGAAAGAACCTTGAAACCCTAGCTCCAATGTATTATTCTTCTTCTATGGTTTTTAGAGATACTTTAGAGAGAAGTGGGAGAGTTTTGATTTCAATTGGGTGTTGTGTATAATGACCAAAACTTGTGAATTTAGACTTAAAAACCAATATATAATTAACCTCTAAAATACCCAAAACACCCCTACTTAAATAGAACCTAAAAGGAAAAGTCCCAAAACTCCTCATTTAAATGGTCCCCGTCAGGGACCACGGCCATAATTCACGAACCGTGAAAGTACACCATGGGCTGTGGTACTGCCCGTGGTATTGGAGGCAGTGGCTCCCCTTTCGTGCACAAGCCAACACTTAGCCAAGGCAAGACCACGGAGCCTCCCACGATCCGTGGCCATGACCATGGTCTGTGGTAATGGTCTTGGTCATGACTTGACTTGTAGAGGCAAGGCCTTCAAGCCTTGGTGCCAAGTGATGTTCGCGAGCCACCCCTCTCCCTTGTCAAGTGCACCACAGCCCGTAGTGGTGCCCGTGGTGCCTTGGGCCGTAGCTACCCTAACAACCCCCAACTCCCGAAAAGCTAAAAGAACTCCACGCCCACCTTCACGAGCCGTGAAGTGGACTACAACTCGTGGTCCCTCTCGTGAAGGGTGAGGTAGTGTCTGGGACACTTGGAGGTCCCTCTCCCTAGACCAAGGAAACTCAATGAAGCCTCCCACGGTCCGTGATCATGACCACGAGCCGTGGTGATGGCCATGGAGTTTGAGGCAGTTGCTCCAAATATGGGGCAGCCTTGGCCTTAGGCATTGGCTTGCCCCTTTTGTTTGGCACTCCTCCCTTAGGCCATAACTCATAGACCACCATAGCACACCTAGATGGTCTACTAACTTAGGGGAATTCATTTTATACCTCATTGACACTACGTTTAGGCTCTAGTTCAACTTACGAAATTTTCGGGGTGTTACAAATTAATTCAAATAAAGTGTTTCAAAAAGAGTCCTACTCGAAGTAGGATTTGACTGTCGGACACTTCACTACCACTTCTACGATCGATGAAGGGTTTCACGGTCCGTGAAGTCCTTCGTGGTTTTCACTTGGACTCACCCAAAGCAGGTACTTAAAGACCTATACACTGTATCATCACGACGGACACCACCACGATTCGTGATAATGACCACGATCCGTGTTGTTGTCCATGGTCTTCACTTGATCAATTCCCTTTTCAACTTTACAATGCCCCTACACTGGATTATCACCACGACTCTATCCATAGATTTTTGTGAGGACCACGGTCCGTGAAGTCGTCTGTGGTCTTCACTTGGTTTAATCATCTTTCAGCTCTTTCAACCCAAAGTATTGGTTCAATTCTACGAGCATCTCCACGATCCGTAGTGAAGACCATGGCCCGTGAGGTCGTCTGTGGTCTTTACTTTCTTCAATTAACCTTCACTGAATTCTTTTTCTTTTCTTTCTTCAACACACTTACCATCATTATCAGGCTAACCAACTGCCTCGACCCATTGGATGCATAGTCCACTTCCACCACTATGTACTTCTGCCGATAGGAACTCATAAATGGGCCCATGAAATCAACTCACCACATATCAAACAGCTCCACCTCCAGAATAGGTGCCATGGGTAACTCATGGCACTGAGAGATGACTCAATGCCACTAGGACACATCAAAACTCCTTACTACGTCTATCGCATTCTCATGAATTGTGGGCCAGTAGTACCCACACTGAAGTATCTTGTGCACTATTCGAGCACCTCTATGATGACCACCTACCTGAGAGGAGTGACATGCTTCTAAAATATACAACATCTCAGGTTCAGGGATACATTGCCTGATGATGTTATCAGTACACACCCTGTAAAGATAGGGTTCATCCCAAAAATACTTACCCACATCATGCAGGAAACTCTTCCTTTACTAAAATGCTTGCCCCTCAGGCATCAAATCACTAACAAGAAATATAGCAAAATGAGCTAACCAAGGAATAAGATTAAGAGTTGTAGCCAATACCTGCTCATCCAGGAATGCATCATTGATTTCTTGTTCACATTCCTCTTTATTTTCAGCCTCGAACCTAGACTGGTGATCAGCCACCTGGTTCTCACAACCTTTCCTATCCTTGACTACAAAATCAAACTCCTGAAGAAGTAATACCCATGTGATTAACCTTTGCTTGGCATCTTTATTTTCCATGAGGTACCTCAGAGCTGCATGATCTGTATGGACTATCACTCTAGTACCCAACAAGTAAGCTCTGAATTTTTTGAAACTATACACCACAACCAGTAGTTCCTGTTCAGTAACTGTGTAATTTTGATGTGCTCCATTTAGTGACATACTAACATAGTAAATATGATGGAACATCTTTTTGCGCTTTTGCCCCAACTCAACTCCTAAAGCAATATCACTAGCATCACACATTACCTCAAATGGCTCAGCCCAATCTGGGCCAATGATCACTGGGGCAGAAATCAGCTTGTCTTTCAGGCATTCAAAGCCTCTAAGACATGCCTCATAAAAATGAATTTCACCTCCTTCTCCAAATGCTTGCACATTGGGTGTGCAATTATCGAGAAATCTTTGATGAAACTCCTATAAAATTCACAATATCCTAAGAAACTTTGAACACCCTTCACACAAATAAGTGGAGGCAACTTTTCAATCACTTCAACTTTGGCCTTGTCGAGCTCTATCCCCTTTTGTGACACCTTGTGCCCAAGGACTGAGCCTTTCTTGACCATGTAATGGCACTACTTCTAGTTCAGCACTAAGTTGACCTCTTCAAATCTCTGTAGGCCCTACTAAGATTAAGCAAACTGTTATCAAAGGTGTTACCTACCACTGAAAAATCATCCATAAAGACCTCCAAAGTGTCCTCCACTATGTCAGAGAAGATAGACATCATACACCTCTAGAAAGTTACTGGTACATTACATAGTCCAAATGGCATGTGTTTAAATGCAAAGGTGTCATAAGGACATGTAAATGTAATTTTTTCCTGATCTTCAGGAACAATTGATAATTGATAACTGGTTGTAGCCAGAGTATCCATCTAAGAAGAAGTACCATTTTTTCCAGCCAACCTGTCAAGCATCTGGTCCATGAAAGGCATTAGGAAGTGATCCTTCAAGGTCCACTTGTTCAGCTTCCTGTAGTCCATGCACACTCGCCATCTAGTGATTGGTCTTTGTGGAACCAACTCATTTTTTGTATTCCCAACCATAGTCATACCACCCTTTTTGGGCACACATTGCACTGGGCTCACCCAGTGACTGTAAAAAATGGGGTACACCACCCAACATCTAACGACTTGATTAACTCCTTTTGGACCACCTCTTGCATTGGTGGGTTTAACCTCCTCTGGTGTTCAATGCTTGGGTTGCATTCCTCCTCAAGTTTGATCTTATGGGTGCATATACCTAGAGGTATCTCGATGATGTCAGTCATGGTCCACCCAATAACTCTTTTGTACCTTATCAACACTTTGATCATAACTTGAACCTGTTCATCATTTAAAATCTACAGACAAAATCACAGGTAAAGTTTTGTTAGCTCCCAAAAAAATACATACCTCAGGTGACTGGGTAACTGTTTCAGGTACAACACAGGTGGCTCCTCAATGGATGGTTTTGCTGGAGGACTTGGCCTGTTTTTCAAATCCATGTCCAATTTCATTGGAGCATAAGAGTGTGCTCCCATACACTGCAAAGCATTCACGGTCTCTACATAGTCAGACAGGAAATCAGCTTCAAAATTCATCAGGACTGCAGCTAAGGTTTCGACAGCCAGCCTCTCTTCAATGGTTGCTCCCATTTCTTCTTCATCAAAACCCTTTATCGTAGACACCACATTCATGTTATGTGGCTGCTTCATTGACCTGCAAATATTACAGTTTACCACTTCTTTGTTGAGTTTAAATTTCAGTTCTCCTCGTTCAACATCTACCAATGCTCGTCCTGTGTCCAAAAATGGTCTTCCAAAAATAATGGAAACCTCAAAATCCACTTCGCAATCCAAGATTACGAAGTCTGCCAGAAAGATGAACGTGTCCACCTTTACAAGCACATAACATAAGATCCCCACAGGTCGTTTCACTGACCTATCTGCCAAAATCAACCTCATTGTTGTGTGTTTTGGAACTTCTAACCCCAGTTTCTTCTAGATGGCCAGCGACATCAAGTTTATACTGGCCCCTAAGTCACACGAGGCCTTTAAAAATTTAATTGATCTGATGGTGCACGGTATTGTGAATGCACCTGGATCCTCATTCTTCTGTACCAGAGACTTGGTAGCAATAGCACTGCAGTGATGAACATTGTCGGTCAAATCAATACTTACAGCTCTTTTCTTTGTGACCAAGTCTTTCTTGAACTTGGCATATGCTCTAGTGCTTCCACCAGTAGGATATTCATTGATAGTTGTCTCAGCATGGTGATGAATTTAGCGAATTTCCCATCCTCGGCTTTCTTTTTAAGCCTTTGAGGAAAAGGAAGAGGCGGTCTTTGGATCTGCTATAAAGGCATACTTCCCTCAACCTCTTTTTGTTTTGCTTATGTTGGTTTAGTATTGGCTGAGCATCCTCCAAGTCATCTACTTGTTCAGCTTCATCCTCCTCTCTTCCAGTTTGCTTCAATACCTGCTCATGTTTAGTACCTGCAGAAATTGGGTTAGTAAGAATCTTACCACTCCTGGGGGCAATAGCCATGCAATGCCCATCCTTTTTAGGATTTTGGATCGTGTCACTTGGTAGTGACCAATTCTTCCTCTAATTTAATGAGGCTGAAATTTACCCCAACTGCTGCTCAATTTGCTTGATGGAGGTGGTGTGAAAGTCTACCAGTTGACTCATACTGGAGAAATCACATTTCATCTCCTTCATCCCTGCATCAGTTGATTCAACTTTTTGGAGCACCTTGGCTAACATGTCTTCCAGCTTAGACCCACTGGAACTACCACTTGCCCGGTCTCTATTACCCGGGGGTACATACACACCAATGCTATCATTTATGTACCCATCTTTGTTCTGTTAGTTTCCCTGCTCTCGGTTTGCTGGCCTATCATGTTGTCCCTCCCTTGAGTATTTCTAACCTGCATTTCTAGAATTGTAACCCTGGTTTCCCGAGTTATAATTCCAAAAACTTCCTTGGTTGCCCCAGTAATTGGCCTCATCATGTAGATCGATATCCTGATCTTCATACCTGTTTGGCTGTCCCACAACATTTACCTTTTCATACTTCGAGAAAATATGCTTTGTAAGTAGATCTATTTGTGCCCTCATGTGTGCTATGTCTTTATCCCTTTCTTCTTCTCTTTTCATTTATTGAGCTAAAAGTTCAAATGTGTACCGAAGATCTCCTACTTCTGCATTCTTGGTGTACCATGCCCTGTTATTCTTTGACACCTTGTCCATCAGTTGCATGCTCTCTGAGAATGGCTTCCTCATAAAAGATCCTCCACACACTACATCAACAACAGGTTTAGTAACATAATTTAAAGATCTATAAAATGCCTGTTTTAGATGTCTCTTAGTGAGACCATGGTTTTGACACTTCTTCAGCTTTTGGCTGAATCTCCACCAGGTGTTATGCATCGCTTCTCCTGGTGCTTATGCGCAGTTATCTCATCTTTCATTTGTAGATCTTTTGATTCTGGAAAGAATCATTCTAGAAAAGCCTCCTTCAACTTGGTCCAAGTCGTGATTGAGTCAATTGGCATCTCATTTAACCAGTTGGTTTCCTCTCTAGTAAGAGACAAACGAAACAGCCTCAATCTCATCGCGTTTTGGCTAACTGTAGGAATATTTTGTGATTTTCAAATCGCCACAAAGTTCATTAGATGTTTATTAGCATCATCACCAACTGCACCCCTGAACATAGTTGAATCATAGGGGTGGTGATTGTGAATTTAACACCTGGAGGTAGTTCAGGTAACACTATCGCTCCGGTGGTTCCAGCTCTATCCAAGTCTAAGTCATCCTCTTCATGCATCATGTGAGCTGGATGTTGTGCTCTACCCCTTGGAGCTATTGGTTGGCAGTGGGGCAGAATGAGTTTATCCACTGCTACATTTTCGTCCACCACTATAGGCGGGTTGTTCACAATATTTGGCTGAATACCTCTTGTGACGATTTCAGCTTCCAATCCAAATCTCTGTCTCTTCACCTCAAGTTCCAGTGAGTTCACCATTTTGGGGATTGTTTTCTGAAGTTCTGGAATGTATGGGACTAATGGGGCTCCCTTACTTCTAGTATTTGGCATACACAGTCAAACTCACCTGAAAGAGACATAGACAAAGAACAAGACGTAAAATTAGGAAATCTAACTACACTTAGAATAAAATCTAGTAAAACACTTTTGAATTGAAATTCTCCGGCAGTGGCTCCAAAATTTGATACGTCCAAACTTACACCTCAACTAAGAGATATAATCGGTCTAAGTCAATTTATAGAACTCAAGGTGAGTTGAGGTCGATCCCACAGAGAATTTATGTACAAAAATGATTTCACTGTCGCATTTTGCTCAAATGTAATTATTATTTCCTAAAGAAACAATTACGGAAAGTAAAATGGGTTTAGTTGTGATGTTCTAGTAAATAAGATTTGTAATCAAAATCCAGATTAACAGTTAAAAAAAATTTCAGTTCTCAAGTTGTTTCAATGATTAAAAGAAACCAGGATTATGTTCCCCATAACATTACACCTAATGTTCTTCCGTAGTTGAGTTTCAGACCATTTATCTCTACAAAATACAGACGAGCTAGATATATTTGATACGTCTCAGTCTAATCAAATAATGTTCACTCAAGTCCTCTTGGTCCTAGAGTGTTACTAGTTTTACCCTCTTCTACAATGGTTTGAAAGTTCTTTTCTCTCTAACTCAAACTTTGACTCCATTTCTTCAAGTTAATTTATCTTTTTCCTCACTATTACTTTTCTCTCGAACAAATAATAGATACAGGCTCACTCTAATGTGTGCACTCATAAGAATATGTTAATAATGAAAGCTAGATTATAATTTACAAACATAAATCGCCTATAACTCATTTTACTAATTACAATTCAATTCACGTCATAGATCCCAAAATCTCAGTTGTGGTATTTAGCTACTCATGATTTCACGTAAACATTCAGAAATATAAAACGAAAACATGTTTAGAAAGTACTTATGAGAATAACCAAATAAACAAGCCACTTCAATAATGCAAGAACTTGAAATTCAAAGTTCGAACTTAATTCAATGTTCAAATCCAAAAATAAAAAACTTATAATAATGGAAACGTGTTCGTCGTTCAAGGTAAGATACGATAAAAACATGAAAAAATGACCTAATTAATTCAAATAAAGTGTTTTAAAAAGACTTCTCCTCGAAGTAGGACTGAACTGTCGGACACTTCACAGCCACTTCTACGATCTGTCAAGGGCTTCATGGTCTATGAAGCCCTTCGTGGTCTTCACTTGGACTCACCCAAAACAGGCTCTTCAAGACCTATACACTCTATCATCACACCGGACACCACCACGACTCATGATAATGACCACAGTTTGTGTAGTTGTCTATGGTCTTCACTTATCAATTCCCTCTTCAACTTTACAATGCCCCTACACTGGATTATCACCAAGAATCTCACCACGTACAGTTGTGAGGACCACGGCCCGTGAAGTCGTCAGTGGTCTTCACTTGGTTCAATCATCTTTCAGCTCTTCCAACCCTAAGCACTAGATTATAACCACGACTCTCACCATGGACCATTGTGAGGACCACAACCCGTGAAGTTGTTTTTGGTCTTCACTTGGTTCAATCATCTTTCAGCTCTTTTAACCCTAAGCACTGGTTCAATTCTACGAGAATCTCCACGATCCGTAGTGAAGACCATGGCTCGTTAGGTCATCCGTGGTCTTTACTTTCTTCAATTCATCTTCACTGAAATCTTCTTCTTTTTTATCTTCTTTCACTTTCACCTGTACAAACACTACCTAACACATTATATCCCCATAAATGCACTTGATTCTAGTCTTAATCCTTAGTTTTCAAGCATCAATTGTGCCAAGATTTTGTGGCACATCAACACGGTCAACCAATGTTCCTCAAATGCTTCCCCAAGGTTCAACAAGGATAGGGTGTCTAACCCTAAACCTTACGGAGGAAATGGAGGTGGTTCTTCTTTTGAAAGATCTATTTGTGCCAAGTGTAGGAAGGAACATATGGGTAAGTGCCTAGCCAGCACGAATGTGTGCTTTGGGTGTGGAAAGAGTGGTCACAAGTTGAGAGATTGTCTGATGCTCATGGCTAAAGAGAGAGAGGCCAAGCAAGCTTCACTTAGTGGTCAAGATCCCAATTGTCACGACCCAGGAGCACCCCCAAGTCGTAACAAGGCGTACTAGATCCCGAAGGGGTTTTATACAAGCCACATAGTCATTCATTGCATTCAATGATGATAATAGTGCGGAATTAAAAACTTATTTAGATCCAAACATTCAAACTTCATTAAAACAACTTTAAAAACACAGAGTGGAAGTCTAAGTCTCACATGGCCATCTTAGACACAATCACAAAACAAAAGTAGGGAAACAACCCTTTACAATCGAAACAATAACTAAAAGTGTCTATTACCTGAACAAAAGAACTTAAAAGTCTTGTCCTCGAATCCATGAGGACGTACCAAGTCTTGGTGGAAAGCAATCCAACACTTCAAACTATCTAGGAGGGATCACTTGCCGGAACCTACACTTGTAGTAAAAGAAATATGAAGAATATGGGTTAGTACACAAAATGTACTAAGTATGATGACCATGCAAAACATTCTTTAAAAGGGACATTTTGGCTAGAAACCATGCATTATGCCACTTTTTGAAGTATCATGAACAGTTGCATAGAAGACATACAAGACAAACATAAACATCAAGTAAGTCATAATATCACCTTTAAACAATATCAACATGAAAACATTTACCTTGGACCTTCACCTCAAGCAACCCTTATGCTATACCTCGTGCAATGTATGGATGGCGTCCCATACCACCATCCATACTAAGGCACCACATTTAGGTCACTTAAAGTAACTTATCATTCCTTTCTTTCACCTTTGCACAATATTCATACATAAGAGGTATATCATTAATTAAGACATGACAAGGGAAAATAACTCATAATATAATCCAAGTATAGCATGCATCTCATAGTAAGCATTTGAGAGCCATCATTCTTTAATAACCTCATTTAGGGCACATTTATGTCAAAGACATTAGGATTTAGAGAAACTCACTATGACCATGTCCAATCCTACTCATACAATGTATAGGTAGCATCGCATACTTCTACCTACACTTTGTAGAACCTATCAAGAAACCATAATGAAATCTCACATGATGGGAAGTAACCATTTAAACGACATAGACCATGAGAGCTTGTCATGGAATCCGGTGTCATAAGTCCCCACACCGTAAAGAGGTGGTCTACTTGCCTAAGGAAGACCGGTATATATAGCTTAATGGATCCACTAGCTACCTATGCGGGCACATAGTTTATGGGATAAGGTAGACGATCATTGAAACTCATGCCTAACCATTGGGGGAGTTTCCATCTAACCAAATCCACTCGGTGCTTAGCCTACATTCCCATAGAATAGTTTGTTACCTTCACATTATCACATATGAGAGGTGCCATTGGCCTACCAACTCCAAATTACATTCATTAACACGTGAAAGGGTGCTTTAAGCCTACCGTTTCAAGGTTCATTTAGGAAAGCTCATTAACTCCTCTTGAAAGGGTGCCATGGGTCTACCGGTTCAAGTCTCATCATTAACCTTCATGGAAAGGTGCCATAGGCCTACCGATTCCAAGGTTCATTACTATCATTAATGGAAGGGTGCGATAAACCTACCGATTCCAAGGTTCATTATTATCATGAGTGGAAGGGTGCTACTAGCCTACCGATCCGAGGATTCAACAACCAACAATATAATCATTTAAACAAGAAAATGATGCACAAGCTCTACCAATTCGAGATATGCAATACATTGGAGAATCCTTCATATTCTATCATCAACATTCATGAGTGTCAAATTGAGAAAAAGCCTTTCAATAATAACACATTTACGTTCATAACATGATCACATTAGCTCCATTGAATGTCCATTCATAAAATGTCATGTAACACTTAAATTTCTCATACTATGACTTCAAGGCCATGGTCACAATGTACAAAATAAGTAAACACCTCCACCTTTCAAGTGGATCATCATCAAGAACAATTCTACTAATAATATGAGATTAAGTCAACTTACCATCCTCCAAATCCATAATCACCATTACTCAATTCCCAACAATTCTATCACCACAAGGTGATTCACCCATAACTTGCCCATAAGGCCACAATCCTCATAAATAGAAATAGAAAACTATATACAAACAATTCATCATAAATAGAAATAGAAAACCATATAAATCAACAATACAATCCGATCTAAACACAATTTCATCAACATTAAATCATAGGCATTAAACCCACTTCATAAGCAAATTCTAGGCTTTTAATGAAAACATGGGTTCTTGAAGAAGTTTCATATAAAATCATCTTAAAATCATAAATAGAACTTCAATTCACCAATATATTGACTTTGAAATCATTTTACCCATGAACCCATACCTACAATAGAAAATAGAAGTTTTGTTCTTTGAAGACTTTTGAAACCCTTTTTAATGGACTCCTTGAAGGAAAGATAATCAAGGATCAAGGGTCACCATACCTTTGTTAAGATTCCCCAAGGAATTTGATGAAGAAAGCACCTTCAATCCAAGCCCTAGCTCCAAGTTCTTGACCTTCTTCAATGGAGGATTGTAGAGAGAGAAATATTTGAGAGGAGGTGGGTTTCTTTTTAATTCTAATTGGAGTGACTTAAATGGAAGAATTTTGGTCTAAAAGGGTTTTATAATTGCTAGGAAAGGTAAAGAACAATAGGGACTCAACTTAGGAAAAGAATTAAGGACCCACAAAGTTAAACTTAAAAGTTTTCACTAAACCCGTCTAAGCTCTTCCTTTTTGATAGTGCTTCACTATTTTGGGCATAACCTTTTACTCCGAGATCGGAAAAGGGCAAACTTGGTGGCATTGGAAATAGGACTCAGATACCTTTAATTGGATAGGTAATGGTCCACCTAATTCGTTTTGAGCTAAAAGATATCATCATTTGAATTTGACCCTAAAAGTCATAACTTTAAAAATCTGCCCCTTGCCCGTCTCTTCCAGTAGGATTACTCAAAGGCTGGTCAACTTGGCAGTCCACTAGGCGACCATAGGGGCATAAGGGCGACTCGCCAACCCCTTAGGCGATCTAGCAGCCCCTTCGCCAAACAGTCCTTCCAAGGACAAGGCTTCTTTCACCCTAACTCGCTAGCCTAGGCCCTTGCTTGCACCCTAGGATGCTACCTAGCTCCATTTAAGTTCTAAAACAGCATAAACATCAACCTAAGCTCCCACTAACCCAAACGTCAAGGCTCAAGTTCATTCTATTATTTTCCGAGTCGTTACACCAATGCTCCAAAGAATGGTCGCTTCTATGTACTCCGGTCTAGAAAGGACCAACAAGGATCTCCGGATGAAGACACAAGTATGTTGATAGTTTCCACATAGATGTAAATGTTTTATTAGATCCTAGTGCTACTTGTTAGACTTTGTAGGGTTTGGATGCATTGTTGTTAGACCTCTATTGATTTTAGAACCCAATATGGTTATTATGAGTTTTTGGTTATGTTTTTTGGGATTGCTTGAAAGAAGGAGTACTTGAGGAATTAGTAAGAGAGTCCTCCCAAGGTGGAGATGGTGTACTTAGATAGCAAGGTTGTGGAATGTCCTGATATCCTCATCTTTTTATTCTACTCCTACTCTAGCTTGAGACAAAGAGTTCCTCTTAGCTTGTAATATGATTTGGAGTCATGTGTGATTTATGTGTTTCCATGATTTCCTTATGATATGCATGTTCCTGAGAAATTCATATTTAGAAAGAAAATGAGTTTTCATGATTTATATTCCTCATGTTGTAGTGCATTTAGTATGAGTTTCCTATTTGACTTCATGAGGTGTGTTTTTGAACATGCCTAATATGTATATGCTTCTCTTGAATAGTTGGCATAATGGTTTCATGGATTATGTTGAGTATGCTTTAGTTGCAGAAGGTAGTTCCTCCTATCAACATGGGAAATGTTTAGTTTCATGCATAATGGGTTGTTAGATGTAGTTTCTAGTTCCTTCTGTTGCATTGAGTATGTTTGAGATGGAGTTGAAGTTTCCTCCTTTGAATTGTGCATTATTTTGATATTTCATGCATGGTGGGTTGCTAGTCTTGAGTCTTTACTTTCGTAAATTGTCTAGATCGTCATTCGAGGATGAATGTTCCAAATGGGGAGATAATGTAACACCCCGGAAACTAGTAGGCTAAACTAGAGCTTTATGTGAGGGTTAGATTTGTGAATTTAACCTCCCGTACTTAGAGTGAAGGGTTTCAGGGTGAAAAGATCAAGGTACGACTCCCCAAGGACCAACAAAGGGTCCTTGAAGAGGATGCTAGCAAACCACCACAAAATCTGCCGAAGACCATGACCTACGGCCGAACCCACTCCCCGTGGGTGGGTCCACACCCCATGGTCTGGTCTCATGGGTCAAGGGCCAAGTTTCAAGTTCCAATAACTCAACCCACGCCTCACCAGCACGGGCCATGGGTCCAACCACGGTCTGTCAGTGAGAGTCGTTGATGGCGCCTGGAAACTGCATTTTTGCGGTTAAGTCTACGGTTAGTTTGGGGTTTTCCATTTTTAATTAATATTAATTGATGTCGTTTTATCCTATTTTTAAACACCTATATAAAGCTTTTAGACCCTTAAACTAACTCATCCAAATAATTATTTCTAAATTCCCAAAAGAACTCACCTTCACCAAAAATTCTCTCACTAGAACTCAAGGAAGAAGAAGAAGGAAATTGGAGCCTAAGGTTTTAAAAAGCAAGGGTTTTCTTCTCAATTTCATGGGGATTCATCACCCAGGTATGGTATTCCTTCATCCATGGATAGTTTTCATCCATGGAGTCCCTCCAAACTCAATTTCAAAGATAAAAATTTTCCCAAAAAGTTAGGGTTTGACTCCCAGTCATGGATTCCTTTCGAAAACGATTCTAATAATTTAATTACCTTATATTATAATTTAATTGATGATTATTACGGTTTTTATGCTGAAATCTCCCAAGAATCCATGAAATCCCCTAAGTTCCCAATTATGATCTTGTGAATGTGGGTTTGTTGATAGAAGAAGGATATTATGAGATTATGCTTGTAGTGATTGAGTTATTTGAATCATGTTATTATCCATGTCTAATGTAGTAATTCTAGATGTGTTGATTGAATATGATCTTTGATCCTTGAGGGGTAAAAGTATGAGAATTAGGCATGATTATGAGATTTATGTATGTGCATTAAGAACACTTGAAGAGTGAAGTGTCTATGATTATGATAATTTTGTTGTGTTGATTGAAAGGATATTCTCATGAACACATAATGAACATGATGTGAAAGGATTTCTCACATAATGATTATTCTAAGGTTGAAAGACTATTCTCGCCTAATTGAATATAAATGAAGACATGGACGGTGAAAGGTTATTCTCACGCATGATCTAAAAGCTATCCTAATGAACTCCTTTGGATTCATTGTCAAGGACATCCTTCCATAAGACATGAATCAAGTTATGACTTAACGAAGTATTCCATGGGAATTATGATTAGCACCGAGTGGATATTGATATGAGATGGAAGCCTCCACGTGAGTTGAGCCTGGGTTTCTAGAAGCAATCGCTTGAGATGAATGCCCTCACGGGAGTTGAGCTCAGGTATCTAGTAACAATATCCTTGTCCCATGACTACGTGCCCCCATAGGTTATTTATCTTTTGGATCCATCTAAGCTAAGTTAATGGTTATACCTTAGACAAGTAGGACAACCCTTTACGGTGCGGGTAACACCGGATTCCATGTTAAGCTCACATGGTCTATGTCACGACCCAAGCCTAGGGCCTAGACGTGACATGGCGAATGAGGAACTCGAAGGAACCCCAAACAAGCCTCTCAAACTTGTCATCACACTTCATTGGTCGCGGAAGTACATTCAACATTAATTAACGAGAAATAGGGACTAAGGGCAAACCATTTCAAAATGACATCATAGAACAAGAGTCAAGCTCATTTACAAAATACTTGTCCAACGCACACCTCTACATACATAGATAGGATGGGGCCATGACATACTGCCGGCTCCCCTCATAGTCAAAATACAATTGCAAGCTAAAGTCTCAAAACATAGGAGTAGGAAACATAACATAGCCCTCGAATCATTGAGGACTCACCAACAACTCGGATAAGCACCGTACTAGCCACGTGAATGGAGAGAAGGATCAAGAGTAGCTCCGGTCCCTACATGGTGACATCATGTAGGCAAAATATGCGTTAGTACTTGGAATGTACTAAGTATGTGGGGTGCAACACAACAATAGACAAGGACACAATCGAAATACAAGAAATAGTTTCATAGGCATTATGAACAACAATATGAGGATGCATGATCAAAGTGAAGTCAAAACATGTTTAAGTAAATCTATACTAATAGTAGATATCATATGTGTATGCATGATCCAACCAATCTATAACCCCAACTTAGGATGGGGGATGCCGTTCACACCCGAACACCCTGTTGGCAAGGTATAAACCCCTCACATGGTTGATGTTGGTCACACCCCAAGCATCCTAGGTGGTGAGATATAAACCTCTCATATGGTTGTCCGGTTCTTTTCCCCCGGACCGGGCATGGTCATGCAACACTTTATATAGGAAATTCCCATTAGGCTCTAATGCAATCTCACGTATGGAATGAACATATACACAAGCTTAGTTTGTCATCAACACATCTCTGGATTTCCATACATCTCATAGCTCAAGCTTTAAACCATCGATTCATCAATTCTCCATAGTTGGACATTTTGTCAAACACCTTGAAGGCATGTAATGGAATCAAAGAGCATGGAAAATAGGGTAGTAATTATGCAGCCAAACCAGTGAACAACCTACAACAACACCTTTTTAACACCCACAATACCACATGAAAATCTCCACATCCATTCCAAATTTAGGTTCAAGTTCTAGAGTCACAACATGCTCAAAACAATCACTTTTCATATTTAAAATTCAATGTGCAGGAAATTATTACAAAGAACAAGACTAATTTATGAATCTTAACTTAAACCATGAATTAGTGAGTAGAATAGAGTCTAGGCACTATGGGTGGAAGGACCCGTGAGTTCAACACCACGTACCTTGAGTTTTTATGAAGGTCTTGAGAGTGTCTTCAATGGAAGCTTGGAACTTGGAGCAATAGTCTCTTCAATCTTGAGGAAGGTTTTGGATTAGGGTTCTTGAGAGAACTTGAGAGAAAATGTGTCTAAGTATGGGAGAGGTGTTTTGAGAAATGTTTTAGAGATGGGAATTGAACTAATGGTATATAGGAAATAACATATGCCCTTTGGAAAAATGGTCCAACACTTACAAAAAAAAATGAGGCGGGTGAACAGTAAAAACGCTCACTGGAAATTGCCTTTCCTGCCGGACAGATTTTACGAAAATGGGCATAACTTCTTCGTCCGAACTCCGAATGAGGTGAAATGAAGTGTGTTAGGTAGCTAACTCAAAGGGCTTTCCATGGATATGTTATTGGCCACCCAATAATTTGTGTGCTAGGAGATATGACCCTCCAAAGTAGACCCTCGAAAAAGGCTTCACTTGGAAATTTCGGATTTTGATACGGTTGCTCTAAATTTTGGGTTAGACCCATTTCCCACTCAATTTGACGCCCTAAACAAGAATATGAAGTCGGATTTTCGAAAAACGAAACGGATTTTTTTTATATATAGCTAAACAAGTTTCCGGTAACTTTCGAAGCACATTTTTAAGAACTTTTTGGTTCATTTCAGTCTATGTCGATTAAGGGTAATTTCCCCCAAGGTCAAGTCTATTTTGAACTACGGCTACTTAAGAAGATTTACTTAGTATGGGTGAGAGTATGGGATCTCATTTATGCATTGCACAAGTATGCTTTAAGGTTAGTTATGGTATGTTCCCCTTATGTTATGGTGATTAGGTAATGAATATTCTTATGACTATTTGCTAAAGTATGTTTGACATGAGGACTACTTTTAGTGATGTATATTTAACTTGGATTGTTGTAATGAGTTTCTTTCCTTGGTATGATTGACTAAAGGTGAATGTTCCCATGTCTATGAGAAATAAGCTAAGAATGAGATCTAAAGATGGTATACATGAATAAGGACCTAAAGTGACTTGCATAGCATGGGTGGGATTTTAGGGTTTTATCCATGCATTTAACAAGCTTGCCTTGAGGTGGCTCATGAAGTGTTTCTCTTATATTATGCTAAGACTATATTGTATTGACTATGTCTATGTGTATGATGTTATCTCTAATGTTCACTAGTTATGATTTTTGTCTACCATGTTATAGCCTATGTCTTATTGTGGTGTCTCTTATGCTTATGACTTGTGTTTTTCCACTATTTTCAAAATGATGGTTTAACTAGGCAAAGTTCATGCATTCAAATGAAATGTCCATTTTTGCATATTTTCAAGGTTTTTATGCATGGCTATCATACTTAGTGCATTTTTGTGCCAACCCATATTTTCATACATTTTCCCCAAGTGTAGGGTCCGGTTCTCAGGGTGGTCCCCATTGTGGCTAAAGCTTGGACTTGATCATTTCTCCTAGCTTTTTTGTGAGTCCTCGTGATTCAAGAACATATTCTATCTTTGTAGTTTCTTTTATTTTACTTCTATTTTCGGACATGTTTTATGGGCTAGTCCCAATTTGATTCAAGGATTGTAATAGATGGCTATATTGAGACAAGTCTAGACTTCCGCTTTGCTTTTATGAAAAACTTTTTAAGACTTGAAATGCATTTTACTTCTTATTGTTCTAATGCTTTATGTTATGATATGCTATGTTTGTTACATGGTGCCCTTCGGGGTATTATGTGCCTTGTTACATCTAGGGGGTACCATTGGGTCGTGACAATAGATGAGGTTAAGAAGATCTTTGCAGTGATGCAAGTTACTGGAAATGATAGGGTAGAGTTGGCATCCTACCAGCTCAAGGATGTAGCTTAGAGCTGGTTTATTCAATGGTAGGAAAAAAGGGGTACAGATGCCGTTTCTGTGACTTGGGAGTGTTTTTCGGAGCTTTTCTGTACAGGTTCTTTCTGACAGAGTTGAGAGAGGCGAAAGCTCAGGAGTTCATGAATTTGGGGCTTGGTTGGATAAAAGTCCAAGAGTACGGACTTAAGCTCACCCAGCTCTCTAGGTAGGCTCCTCACATGGTTTCCGATTCCAGGGTTCAGATGAGTAAGTTTCTATTTGGGGTATCTAACTTGGTGAGAACAGAGTCTAGAAATGCTATGTTGCTGAAATATATGAAAATCTCTAGGCTCATGACTCATGCTCAGCAGGTTGAGAGAGACAAGCTTAGGAAACAGGCTAAAGAGAACAAAAAGGCTAGGTCAGGCAACTATGAGTATTCTCAACAGAGATCGGGTGGTGGAAATTGCTCGCAGTTTCATCAGAAATCTTCAGTTCCAGCACCTTCATCAGCTAGTGTTCCCTCTTCCAGGTTTTGACAGGATCAAAAATGTAGGTCATCAGGCTCTAAGTCTCAGGGGAGTGTTTCATGCACCAGAACCTACCAAACTTGTCCAAAGTGTGGTAAGAACAATACGTGCGAGGGTCTTGCAAGAAAGGAAGGATGTTTTGGGTGTAGTCAATCTGGTCACATGTTGAGAGATTGTCCTTTTTCTAAACAGGGTTAAGGAGGAAACAATGGTAGGGCTCAGTCTACAACTTCAGCAGCACCAGTAGGTCGCCCGACCCAGTAGGGTAACTCATCAGGTACAGGTGGCGGACAACACCAAAACATGTTGTATGGTCTTTAGGCTCGCTAGGATTAGGAAGATTCTTCTGATGTGGTCACTGGTACGTTACGAGTCTTTCACTTATATGTTTATGGTTTGTTGGATCAAAGGGCTACTCTTTCCTTTGTAACTCCATATAGAGCAGTAAACTTTGTGGTCAGTCCAGAAACTCTTACATAACCCTTCTCAGTCTCTACTCCAGTCGGTGACCGAGTTATAGCTAGACGGGTATACACAAATTGCCCTTTCACAGTCTTCCAGATATTCACCTCAACAGATCTTGTAGAGTTAGAAATGGTAGACTTTGATATCATTCTAGGCATGGATTGGTAGCATTCCTATTATGCCTCAGTTGATTATAGAACTAGGATCGTTCGTTTTCAGTTTCCAGACAAACCAATATTAGAATGGAAGGGTAGTAGCCCAGTGACTATGGGTTGATTCATTTCTTACCTTAAGGCCAGAAAGATTATTTCTAAGGGTTGTCTCTATCATCTAGTTCGGGTTAAGGAATCCAGCTCTGAAACCCCAACTATTGAGTCTGTTCCAATAGTGAATGAGTTTTCAGAAGTGTATCTATAAGACCTTTCTGGAGTTCCTCTCGAAAGGGAAATCGACTTCGGAATTGATCTCTTTCCACATACCCAGCCTGTTTCCATTCCTCCTTACAGAATGGCTCCACCAAAACTTAAGGAATTGAAAGAGCAATTGAAAGACCTTCTAGATAAGGGCTTCATCAGACCTAGTATTTCCCCATTGGGCGCACCAGTGTTGCTCGTGAAAAAGAAAAATGGTTCTCTCATGATGTTCATTAACTATCGGCAATTGAAGAAATTCACAATCAAGAATAAGTACCCTATCCCCATGATTGAGGACTTGTTCGACCAACTTTTGGGTGCTAGTTATTTCTCAAAAATAGACCTCACATCCGGTTATCATCAGCTTAGAGTCAGAGATAGTGACATTCTGAAAATAGCCTTCAGAACTCGGTATGGTCATTATGAATTTGTAGTTATGTCATTTGGACTAACCAGTGCTCCTACAAATGTCATGGCTATGATGAACAGAGTGCTTAAGAAATATTTGGACTTGTTTGTTATCGTCTTTATTGATGATACCGTCATTTACTCTAGGAATAAGGAAGAGCATGCAACTCATTTGAGAGTTGTCCTGCAAACACTCAAAGATTGCCAGTTATTCGCTTAGCAAATGTGAGTTTAGGTTACAATTTGTTGCTTTCCTTGGGAATATTGTGTCTAGCAAAGGGATTCGAGTGGATTCTCAAAAAATAGAGGCAGTGAAACAATGGCCTAGACCTACCTTTCCTACAGATATTAGAAGTTTTGCGGGTTATTACAGAAGGTTTTGTGGAAGGATTTTCATCCATAGCTTCTCCATTGACTAAGTTGACTCAGAAAAAGGTTAAGTTTCAGTGGTCTGATGAGTGTGGGAAGAGCTTCGTAGAACTGAAAACTAGGTTGACTACAGCTCTTGTTTTGACTCTACCAGAGGGTTTAGACAATTATGTTATCTATTGTGATGCATCCAGAGTCAGCCTAGGTTGTGTGTTGATGCAGCGAGGTAAGGTTATAGCGTATGCTTCTAGACAACTTAAGGTGCATGAGAAGAACTATCTGACTCATGACCTTGATATATCAGCCATAGTATTTGCCCTTATGATTTGGAGACATTACTTGTATGGTGTTCACGAAGATGTGTTTATAGGCCATAAGAGCCTTCAGTAGGTGTTCACCCAGAGAGAAATAAATCTTTGCCAGAGGAGATGGCTTGACTTCCTCAAGGACTATGATATGAATGTACTTTACTATCAAGGTAAGGCCAATGTAGTGGCAGATGCTCTCAGCAGACTATCTATGGATAGTGTAGTGCATGTTGAAGAAGAAATGAAGGAATTAGCGAAGGATGTTCACCGGCTTGCTCGCTTAGGATTTTTCCTCATGAGCATATCAGATGATGGTGTAACAGTTCAGAATGGGTCAAACTCTTCATTGGTAGCGGAGGTTAAGGAAAAATAAGACAGTGATCCTATATTGCTTCAACTAAAATGAGCAGTTCATCAGCAGAGGGTTGAGGTTTTGTCCCATGGGGGAGATGGTGTGCTTCGATATGAGGATCGTTTATGTGTTCCTATGGTGGGTGAGTTGAGAAAGCAGATTCTTGCAGAAGCCCATAACTCTAGGTATTCTATTCATTTAGGCGCAACTAAGATGTACCGTGATTTGCATGAAGTCTTTTGGTGGAATGGCATAAAGAGGGATATAGCATATTTTGTGGCTAAGTGCCCTAATTGTCAGCAAGTCAAAGTAAAACATCAGAAACCAGGAGGTATGACTCAAGAGATTACAGGTTTACCTCATATTCGCAGACGCCATTTGGGTGATAGTTGACAAAGTTACTAAGTCTGCGCACTTTTTAGTTGTTAAGACTACAGATTCAGCAGAGGACTACACCAAGCTTTACATTAATGAGATAGTCAAGTTTCATAGGGTTACTTTGTCTATCATTTCATATAGAGGTCCTCATTTTATCTCTCATTTCTAGAAGTCATTTTAGAAAGATCTTGGTACTCAGGTTTATCTTAGCACAACATTTCATCCACAAGCAGATGGTCAGGAAGAGACTACCATCCAGACCTTAGAGGACATGTGGAGAGCTTGCGTGATCTATTTTAAGGGTACTTGGGATGATCGCCTTCCTCTTATAGAGTTTGCCTACATTAGTAGTTATCATTCCAGCATTTAGATGGCTCCTTATGAGGCATTATATGGGAGTAGGTGTAGATCTCCATTTGGTTTGAAGTAGGTGAAGCAGCCTTGATAGGGCCAGATTCGGTTCATGATGCTATGGAAAAAGTTAAGCTCATCAAAGATAGACTTAAGACAGCACAGAGTCACCAGAAGTCCTATGCAGATGTAAGGAGAAGGGACTCGGAGTTCCAAATTGATGATTGGGTGTTCCTGAAAGTGTCACCTATGAAGGGCGTGATGAGATTTGTCAAGAAAGGGAAGCTCAGTCCGAGATATGTAGGCCCTTTACTAGATCTTGAAAAGGATTGGCAAAGTGGCTTATGAGTTAGAGTTGCCAGTAGAACTAGCAGCAGTCCATCCAGTCTTTCACATTTCGTTGTTAAAGAAGTGTGTGGGTGATCCAGCACTTATAGTACCTTTAGAAAGTGTGACTGTGAAAGATAGTCTCACTTATGAGGATGTGCCAGTTGAGATTCTTGATCGTTAGGTTCGAAGGTTCAGAAACAAGGAAGTCACTTCAGTGAAGGTTTTGTGGAGGAGTCCATTCGTAGAGGGAGCTACTTGGGAAGTAGAAGCAGCTATGAAGGCCAAGTATCCTCATCTCTTTCCTTCTGATTCCATTCCAACTTGAGGTAATAGTTCCTCTCCAGCTTTTTAGATACTCATGCAAAAATTCAGTCTTAGTATCATTTTCTTTCAACTATATTTGCATTTTCAGCATAATTACATATTATTGGAACTTAGTTCAGTCAGATTTTAGTTTCCAGTATTTAGTGGTAGGGTTTGCATCTCTCTCCCTCCATATTCAGCTAGTTTAAACTTCATTCAAGGATGAATGTTCCTAAGAGGGAGATATTGTAACACCTCGTATTTGAAAACACACCAACCAACAGATATCCTGAAATTGTAGGTGCAACCCACGATTACCACCCACGGACCGTAAGGGAGTCCACGGACCATAGGTGGGGTCCTTGGATTGGTCGCCTGCAACCCCATCTGAGAACCCTAGAAAACTTTCGCTAAGGGTCAACCGCCAGGACCTATGGACTGTGGGTTAGACCACGGTAAGTGGTCCAGGGCCGTAGGTAAGACCCCTAGCCTTCAACCCTCATTAGCGTACGACGGCCGACAAGAACAGACCGTTGGTCCATCCATGGTCCGTCGGTCTGGTTCGTCGGTGACCACCGAAAGCTTTTAAGTTAGGGGTCATTTGGTCTTTCCTCATGCGTTGGACACCTAAACTATGTCGTTTAACCCCTAAACTACGTAGTTTTGGTCAATTTTAGCCTAGAAACTAAATTAGAACCTAACCTAATTATTCATTCACCAAAAATTCATCGGTCTTAGAGCAAAACAATAGGAAAAGTCGAGCAGCCCTAATCCAAGAACGTAGCAAGGTTTTGTCAGTTCCAACCCCAAAATCGAAAGATTTCTTCGTGAAATTCATCACTAGGTATGTGGGATTTCTATGTTCTTTTCACCCATTAGGTCCCTAGCATTCAGTCAGATTCTTGATTCCCTCCATACTATCTAGACCTAGGGTTTCTAGAATTTCAGAAAATTACTATGATTTAGTTATTGTAACGATCTTAATTAGATTATCACATTTTAGTATTGTTTTGCATAGATTCTTGCATAAACCCAGAACCCTAGTTATGTAGTCCTTTGACTTCATGAATTACATTAGCTAGGATAGATAAACAGATATACATGCCTCAGACTTCGAATGTTGCATTATCATAAATAAATGTTGCATTTTCAGAATATCATGTCACATTATTGAGCTATCCAGTTTACTTCAGTTATGTTTTAATTTTCACATATTCAGTTGGGAGTAGAATTAAATACAAAGTTGGACTAGGGTAAGACACCATCATAGTCCCAGAACTACGTGCCCTCGTAGGTAAGTCCCCTCTGCAGGCATTATACTTAGTGATCACGTCAGTCATGCCTCTATACCCTTGGCAAGGTATATTGGGTCCTCTCGATGGGGCGTATACATCGGACTCCACATTTAGCTCATGTAGTTATGTATCAGTTATTTGTAGCTCTCATAAATAGATTCTAGTGTATAGACCAGGTTATTAGTTACAGTTTGGTATTCAGTTTCAATATGTTATAAACTTGGTCACTACATCCAGTTAGTTCATATTCAGCATGTTCAGCATATTTATCAAGTTCAGATTATATCATTCCTTTATCGCCTTTTTCAGCTATATGTTTTATTCAACTTTATTCTATCATGCATGCTCAGTACCTTTCAAGTACCGGCACATACTCTCCGCTACATCTTCTCGTGATGTAGGTTCAGGTCATCAGCATTCAGATCACGCACAGATCGGTTCCCAATCTCCAGTTCAGCAGCATCAATGGTGAGTCCTCATTCTTTGAGGACGATTGACATGATTATCTTTCTACTTTCAGTCCTTGATTTCAATTTTGCTAGGTTTAACTGGGGCATGTCCCAGCATCTCTAGTCAGTTAGAGACTTTATTTCAAACATAGTTAGTTTCAGTGTTAGCTTTGGAGTTTTGTCACGACCCGAGAGCACCCCCAAGTCGTAACATGCGTATTCGACCTCTCGGAGGTCTCATACAAGCCCTTAGCATTCATCACATTAGATATGAAAAATAGTGCGGAATTAAAAACTCTTTAAATAAAATCCCATAAGACTCGAAGGTCACTTTTAAAAACATCATTCAAAAGTATACAAGCGGAATACTAAGTCTCTTAGCCATCTTAGACATAAACGTGAAAACATACTAGGGACACGGCCCCTTTACAATCAAAAGAAGTCTATTAAGTCTATTACAAGAATCTTATCATAAAACTAGAATAGAAAAGTCTTGCCCTCGACATATGAGGACATACCACAAAATCTAGGAAGAACTTCAAATCCCAAGTTTACTACAAAACCCGCTCACTTGCCGGAACCTACACTTGTAGAAAATAGAGAAATATGGAATTAGCACAATTAAGTACTAAGTATGATGACCATGCAAAAACATGCTAAAAATGACATTTATTTGAAATATGTGCTTTCATGCCATTTTTGATAAAACCTTCATATCACAATTATAAGAGACACATTTCAAGTCATCATCCACATATAAGACAATACCCACATAATAGACATACTCAACTAGTACCAATGTACAATACATGAATATAATTGACAAGTAAGCATTTTCATCATTTCATGACCTCTATCTCAAGTTACCCAAAGCCACACTTAAGTGAAACATGAAGTGACCGCCCATACAATCTCTTTATATACACCTAAGTGTTCCTAAGGGTTACCATAGATAAGGAATGTACCATTACAATATAACATGCTAAGTCAAAATTCTTTAATGAACCACTTTAAGAGACATTTAAGCACATAAGGGGACTTTCACATAATAGTCGTTAGACTTAGGGAACTCACTTTAGTATCTTCAAAGCCTACTCGTGCCATGTGTAGATAGCATCCCATACTACTACCTACACGTTGTAGAACCTATCCAATAACTAAAGTGCACATCCCACATGATGGGAATAGGCATAACCGACATAGACCATACTAGCTAGGTATGGAATCCGGAGTCTATCCTACTCCGTGGAGGTTGTTCTACTTGCCAAAGGTAGAACTAATAAGCAACCCATGTAGGCACATGGTTTAGGGGATGTCCAAGGACGTTCATTGTGCCCTAGTCTCATACTCAAGTAGGGCCACCATCCTAACCACATCCACTCGGTGCTAGCCTTGTTTCCCATAGAGTATTTTCATTCACATATGTACTAGAGAGGGTTCCTTTTCTAGTTCAACCAACTCATAGTATCTCTTCCCAAGAAAGGCCCCATTTCTTAGTTATGGCCAATCAAGGTTCATAAGGATAGCTCATTTGACTTTCTTAGATAAGGATTTTCATGCCGTTCCGGCTCCATCCATCTCTAAGTCTATCATTTCACTCAAGAAGGGAACTTCGCCCTAAGGCCCATCCTTCAAGGTTATACATTTACTTAGGAAAGCTAGACTTATGAAAAAGGCACCATTTCTTAGTTCTGCCGATTCAAGTCTTGGCCTAGAATTCCTCTTTTAGCATTTATAGAAAGGGCACCATTTCTTAGTTCTAGCCCACTTCACACATTCATGCATTCAAGACTTTAAGTAACAAGGAGAGACACTTTAGTCTACCAACCAAGTCACAACATTATCATCTAAGGATACTTCATAATCCAACATCATTTCATATATACATCATGAGAAAAATCATACTTTAACTCACAATGCTATCCACTTTACATAGGATCATCACAAGATCACATAAACTCATTCACATCATACCTTCACACATAAAGCTTCACATAAAACTTTACATATAGCTTCATATAGGACTTTACATATAGCCTCATTTATATATATAATATACAATACAATAACACTTTGTACAAAATCACCTTATAACCATAAGAATACCTTCACATAGTACAATAACATTTCATAACTTGATAACACTTAAATTCAATAGATAATGCCTTCAAGGCCATATTCATAATACAATCCATAATTAAACACCTCCACCATAAGTGGATCAAACCAAGCAAGAACAATTATGTCAATAATATGAGATTAAATCAACTTACCATCCTCCAAAGCCATCCTCAACATTAATCAATAGATATAGAAAATCATAAACATCAACAATACAATCTATTCTAAGCATAAATTCATCAATACCCAATCATTATCAACAAACCCATTTCGTAAGTCAAATATAGAAATTTGTGAAATCAAGGGTTCATGAGATTTTTCACTTGAATACATCAATTTAATATCAACAATATCACAATCCATCATTTAAAACCATTTAATGCAAGAACCCTTGAGTAGAGTAAGAAATAGAAGTTTTTCATAACTTTTGAGAATTTGAAAACCCTTTGAAATTGGTTCTAAAGCGAAAACTAGCTTTAGATAAAGAGCCACCATACCTTAGTATTGAGAAAACCCACGAAAATTTGATGCAAGAAACCTTCAATTTGAAACCCTAGCTCCAACTTGACCTTGGCCTTCAATGGTGTTCTTAAGAGAACCCTTCCCTTTTTTTTTGAAGAATGAATTAAAACAACACCTTTTTTTAAAAGTTTTAATACCATATAGAAATTAGAAATAATATAAAATATACCCACTTTTTAATTTAACTAAAATTAATATTTACGAAAATGCCCCTTAAATTTCCGGACGGATTCCTTGCCAACTGCCCAACTTTCAAAGGGCATAATTCACTCATACGAACTCGGAATCGAGCAAACTCGGTGGCGTTGGAAAGATCGTTCCAAGGGCTTTCCAAACATAACTGGAACTACTCCTGGATAATCCTGAGCTAGGAGTTATGACTGCTCAAAGTTGGCCAAAAACTCACTGATTTCCTACTTGGCAGAATTTCCAGATTTGAACTTAAGCCAATTTCCAGATTCTGAATTGTTTTTTTTTTTCCAAAAGTGACTACTTCCAATTTATGCTTAAACTTTAAAAATTCATACGTTAGGCTCTAGTTTCACCTATCTATTTTTAGGGTCGCTACAAGTTTGATCTTTCAGCTGTCATTAAACTCACAGTTTATTTATTCAGACTTAGATTGGGTATTCCCCATCATTTAGTTTATTTCATGTTTAAGCTTCCACACAGTATTTATTATTTCAGTTTATCTTAGTATGCTATGATATGCCAGCTCAGGGTTATCTTGGGGTCACTCGTGATCCTAGGTCTCGTGTCCACGCCCTGGGGGGTAGCCTTGGGGGGTGACAAGTTGGTTTTAGTTTCTCTAGGAAAAACTATCAAGCTCAACTTAAGAAAACATTTAATGAAGCTCTCTATGTTAAATGCAATATCACACCAACCAATATTCAAAGTTGTTCTCGAAATAATAATGACAGTTCATCTACCTCCATTCAAGGATAATATGCTCATGTGTCCACCAAACTCCCTAAATTTTCTAGTACGAAATTTCTTTGTATCAAGATTTGTGGTTTTCCATCTCCTAACTACTTTTTAGTGCTCTTGAAAGCCTCCCTAAGTACAATAAAAAATCCATTTCATGATCTTGTTGCTTATGGTTGATCTTCAATTTTTTCAAAAAATTGTTTCTTCTTTTTCAAAGCTAAATTTGGCAAGCCCATTTTATTGATAATAAAAAAACCACATAACTCAGGCCCAAAAGTGACCCGAGTCCAACAAATAACAAATATAAACAAGAAAAAGAACAAAAGGGGAAAAATCAACTCAAATTAGGAAACAAAAGACCAAGAAGGGGCGACGGATCATCTTCAATTTCTCATGTGAACAACGACACTGGTGGAGCTTCTCCGCCACTGATGAGCTATGTCAACACCTCTGCAGCTTGAGAAACCTCAATTCCAAGTATGTACAGGTTTCATAATTTTCATGGGGTCTATTCTGTGAAGAATTCTCGGCTCAAAAGATTGATATGAACTCAACATAAGGGCTATTGTCCCAGTTCCAATCGAAAAACAAGAGAGCCATTGTAAATGAGTTCATACATCTTGAGTTTTAAACCTCTACATAATGAGCTACAACGAGCTAATATCACTGCAACAGATCTAGGATTCAAAGGTACGAAATCACTACAATGTGATACACTATAACACCTAGATAAAAGCTCATATCTAATATAAGAAACCTTTATAGAACCTGAAACCGTTGTGATTGTTCTTCTCTCCTAAATGTGTTCTTGATTCTGTTATATCCTTGTAATAATTGTAGTAAAACTAATCGAGGACTTCATTCCATTATTAGAAGCCCTATTTTAAAATTTCTTGATTCTCAAAATTAGGGCATTTCTGTTTTTCCAGTAATAGAATTGCCTTTATGTTTTGTGGTAGTTCTTATATGTTATGAAACTATCTGGCAGTAGTAGTACCTGGAAAACTAAAAGTATGGTTAGTGAAAAAATCAGCAAGTTTTATTCCTTCTTTGTATAAGTACACAATCTCCACCATATCATTGATCATTATTTCTTTGATAACCTTATCAACTGAGATCAACCAAGGAACTTCCCAAACACCCCATCAAAAATCTTCTTAGCTATTATGGAATCAGTTTCAATCTTCTTAGCTCTAAACCATTCTTAATTGCCTTAATTTTTGCTTCAGTAACTCCACAATCCTTAGAAGCTTCGACATACCCCAGATCTCCTTCTCAATTCCTTATACAAAATTCTAGAGAGGCAGATCTCTAATTACCCCTACTAGCACCATTAGTATTGCACTTAAAGAAATTTCTATTAGGAGCTTTCCACACTACAAATGTACTACAAACTAATGATGTATATTCCTCTAGATATTTGATCAATTCAGGACAATAACTAGGAATGTCAACAAACCATGGATATCGTAGCTTAGTAAACCACACCAACTGCCTATAGATGCTCAAAATCATGGCCATTTTATACACATTGTTCCCATGTTTAATGAAAAAATCCATCTTCCATATATGCCAAATGATGATGGCCGGCATGTCTTTGAATGAAGGTTTCAGCTTAGCTACACACTCTGCCTTCCACCATAATCCAATCACATGATTGAGCTGTACAAATGGTCCATGAATCCGAACAGCCTTTGCAAAAAATTCCACACACTAGAAGACATTATATAGTTGATGAATAAATGATCAAAAGATTCATTTACACTATTATTGCAACAACAGTGTATGGAATTTGAAATTCTCAACCTCATCAAAGCTTCACCTATCGATATTTTCTTATTCCAAATTCTCCATGTAAAAAAGGATACGAATTGGTTGATCTCTCATCATATTAAGGTTTTTTTGAATCCATTCATACCATATAGCACAATCAAATGTAAACTTGTGATGTCAAAAAACTTAAGACCTATATTGAAATAAATTTTATTATACCCCATCTTTGTGTATAAACTTTCTATTCAGATATAAAAGGAAGAAGAATGGGTTAATAAGAATAGTGTTTAATTTCGGACTAGAACTACCAGAAAAGGTGTTTGCATTCCTAAGAAGCAGGAGAGAGAAAAATCTTAGGAATAGTGCCTGACAACATTTCAATTCAGATTTTAAAAATAAATTCGAATCGGGAATTTCATTAGTTATGAGTCATTTGATAGGATGTATTAATTAAAATAGTCCTTGGATTAAAATGTTGTCGATCCAATACAATGTTTGGTTTCACAATTCAACTCAAACACACTTAATACATGGATACCTTAATACATCATATGTGGTATTACCTAATACCAAGGATACCTGGGGATTACTAATAGTAGGCTAAGTAAGACTTGGATAAGGCAACAAAATGATTGAACAACCCCTAAATTTCACTATACAATCGTCAAATTTAATAAAGAAACACACATTAATTTGCTTTTGGTGCCTTTCCTTTTTCTTTCGTGGGATTTTCTCTTCTTTGGCGATGCAGAAGGTGTAGTTCTGTAGGGTTAATTACTGAACATCTTCACTATCAGCCTCCAACTATTTACTTTTCTAACAAGGTTTGAACTTTTTTTTCTTTTCTTTTGTTCTTGTTCCCTAATGGTTTTGAATAGGTGTATTGAAATGTGCTTGAAAATTAAATAAAAGCTCACCAATGGAATGGACATGAAAATAATCCATAATGCTATACATGAAATAGAAAGTCACATAATAATTCAAGGGTAAAATTTGAAAGAAGTTTCTTGTAGAGTTATAAATCAAGCACAAGTTTAGGTGGGAAGCAACGAACCAAGAACATGATAAAAAAAATCCCAGCGTTATCAATCTTTCTACCAAAGGACCCCTTAATGTCTTGGAAATCCCACCTTTGGACAAGATATTGAATCCCTGATAAATGCTCAACCACACCTCATCCAATACTAGGTATGGGCGATCATAATCTAGTATAAAACTCAACAAAGAGTTGGGGTCGAACCCACACGGAGCGGTACAAGTTCAAATTCAGTTACGAAGTTACAAAAGTAATCTAATTGATGGTATGAATAGAAATTATCGTAAAAAATTAGTTAAATTGAAAGTGGTGACCACAAATTTCAGATGGGGAGATTGATTTGTCAATTAACAAGTAAAACAATTAAGAAAATAGGGGTTTCAACAATATTGAAAGGAATTCTTGGGATGTGATCGATTATAGCCTAAATATGCTATATGGGTAATTGAAGTTTATTAATAATTTGTTGAATCAATATGGGTAGGCTAGACTATAGGTGGAATAGTTTTCTCTCGTACAACTATTACGGTTCAGGCGAGTTCTCTCAAACCTCGACAAGCTTAGCACTACAAAACAGCCTAAAACATTAATTTATCTACACTCTTGAGCTGAACCCATAACAACCCACACACTATAATCATCAATCGATAACCTTGGTTTTAGAACCTCTCTCTTGAGCAAGCCCAAAACACTAAGCTAAAATTGCATTTGCAACCACAATTCATGAATTACTACTCAGCTATAAATCAAACCCACATTAAAAAAAAACATTTAAATCATTAAACAACAACACCCATAAGCTAATTAAGCCAATAATCACATTATCACACCCCAAGAATTGGGGTTTTAGCTACACATCATAAAAAGAGAGAAACAATTACCAACTATGTTAGCCATGGGATTCATAAAAGTTTCCAAGTCTCTACAATGCTCCAAATTGAATTAGTTCGAAAACCCAATTGAAGTTTCTCAAAACTTTGCCTCAAAAGCTTCAAAGTCTCAAATGGGAACTTAAAAACTTAAAGAAAACTAAAACTCTAAGAATTGTGGAATCAGAACTCACTGAATTTTCTTTTTAAATTTCAATTTATAGTTTCCCAATTTTTGGCCTTCATGTCCAATAGGTGGAGTAAGTCGTGCTTCACCAACCAGGTCGACGATCCGCCCTTTGCTCCATTTCCTCATCGGTTTGCATTGGCCATAATACTTCAGGGTTCTTTGACTTTAGGCGATCAAGGTTGATGTGGTCGTGTTCGTCGGCATTCCTTCGACGGTCCATTTCTATCGCCAAGTAGGTTCTTCCCCAGGGCTGGCATGCTGGAACTTTAGGTGAGCTGAAGAGACACTCGGTGGTTTGCCGAGTGGTCTTGACGATCACCAGGACTGCCTTCCTTCAACTTCTTCAGTTTTTTCCCTCCATTTTGCCTGGTAATGTCCTTGCCTTGCTCCTTAGCCTTCATTGCAGCAAATCACCACTTTAACATCAGTTTGGAGCATAAATTAGGCATTTGAAGATGCTTAAACCATGAAAATAAAGCCCTAAACGAGTCAAAATCTCAGACTCATCAATCCCTATTTACTCACATACCAAAGCTTTCTTTCAATTTTATAGATCGTGGAACTTAGATCTCTAATTCATACATATAATGTGTGAAACTCGTAAGAACTCAAGTAGCCTCATGGATTAGGCTTCATTGTCCAACCCAAAGGAGGACTATGTAATGGAAGGGTGGTTGAAATATAGAATTTCCTAAGAGAAAACATTTTCATATTGTCTTATGTGATTAAAAAAATGAGTTAAAGATTAGTATTCATCGGATATGTTTGGACCCGATTGGGTTTTTATTTGAATTTGTATTTATTAAATTTAAAAAGTATATAAAAAAAATACTACAGATCGATAGTTGGGCGAGTGTGATTTTGTGTTAGTAAGGGAAAAATTTGTGATATTTGTGTTTTAAAAAATAGTTAAGTGACATAAGTGAAAATATTAACTCATATTTATACGACCATCTATAAACTTTATCCATCGTGTGTTTAGTTCCTTAATTAGAATAGTTCGAGCGTCTAAGTGAATTTTACTAAAAAAATTGAGGGGAATAAATAAATATATGTCAACCCAATAAAAATAGTAAGCGCTAGAAATCATTGTCAACATTATTCTAGTGCATGTTTGACCTAACAATTAACTAGTGTTACCTTTAAAGAAAAATAACATAATAATTAAGTTCCTTCCATTTTTTCCTTACATTGAAGATCTAAGTTTATTATGGTAGCTTATTTAATAAATCATATGAAATTTGGTTCACAAATCCTCTATAAATACCCAAGGCCTTAACATTTTATTTTCACCACATTTTACATATACTTGAGCATCACCTCACTGAAGTTAGTTTATTTATTTTCGTTTGCTAAATTATATTTCTTCTCATGAATTGTTCCTTTACAAATCAAATTTCTCTTCAACTACATCATTTGTTTATAATTTTTTCAGCAGCTATAGAAAACGTGAAAAATTGATTACAAAGAAAATTCTGCCATTTTTGTAAATTCATGTTGTTAAACGCTAACTGTAACATCATTTTTCACCCTGATGGATTACTTGTAGAAATATACTTGTTCATCATCTATATATAGTAAAACCCCTCTATAACTGCATATTTTCTATAGCAGCTAAAAAATTCTGGACAAATGATGTAGTTGAAGAGAGATTTGATTTGTATAGGAACAATTCATGTGAATAAATATAATTTGTAAAAGAAAATAGTTAAAATAATTTTAGTGAGGTGATGCTCAACTATATGTAAAATGTGATGAAAATAAAATGTTAAGGCCTTGGATATTTATAGGGGGCTTGTCAACATGATTTCATATATGTTATTAAAAAAACTAACATAATAAACTTAGATTTTCAAAATAAGAAAGAAATGAAGTAACTTAATTAAAATTATTTTTTATAAGGTATCACTACTTAATAATTATTATTATCGATTTTAAAAAAAAAATATTTCCCCACCATTATATATATATATAACACTGTCTCTATAGGAACAATTAATGATAGATAATCTAGTTATAGAGAGGATTGGTTTATATATAAAAAATTGCATCTTCTCTATAATTCCATCATCTATCATCAATTGTTTTTATAGAGATAGTGTTATAAAGAGATATACATGTAATTTTAGTGACCCGTAAGGTCATTTTTAATTTTTTTTAGAAAACTACCTATTTAACCCTCTTTATAGTTTCCCGAGTTATTTTTTGTTAGTTTAGGAAGTTATTTTTTAAATTCGATTGAAAATTTGTAGTTTTTGGAAGTTTTGAGTTTTGAAAGGTTTAAATTTGTTAAAAGTGGTTTTTGGAAACAACTGGAGTTTCGAGTTTCAAAATGAAATTTCTTCAGTTTCATTAGCTTCGGAATGTAGAATTCGGTCTAGGAGTGGTTTCATTTTTTTGTTTTCAGCGTTGTTTCGTGGATTTGAGGCCTTAAGTTGGATATTTAAGTGAATTTACATATTGAACTGACTTTGGTCAATATTCGGAGTTTGGACACTAAGATCATAATTCCGATGATTCCATTGGATTTTGGAGATGATATTAGGCCTAGGTGAAATCTTGATTAAAACTTTCAAAGATTAAGAGGGCAGTTTGGTTTTTTTTTATTATAAGATAGTTTCTTTGTGAGAGATCTCAGATCCGTATTTCAATGGTTCCATTGAGTCAGGAATATCGAGTTTAGTTAGGTAATGTATCTAGTTTATGTACTCAAGCTCCCTGGGGTCCATTTGGTGTTTTTGTGATTTGTGTGAATTGTTGAGTCGTGTGCATGTAAATTTGTTCATCCCGATCACGAGGCCAACCCAACCCACACGATTGCGAAAGTGTTTGTTTTGGTGCCTCTCAATCTCATGGATGGTCGTTCCGATCACATGGTAATGTTTTTCTGACCATCGCGATGTTCAAATTAAATATGTTGACATATTGTACGCATCGTGGTTGCGAAGTCATGTGGTTGATAAACGCTCAACTACACCTCATCCAATACTAGGTGTAGGCGATCATAATCTAGTATAAAATCCAACAAAGAGTTGGGGTCGAACCCACAGGGAGCGGCACAAGTTCGAATTCAGTTATGAAGTTACAAATGTGGTCTAATTGGTTATAGGAATAGAAATTATCGCAAGCATTTAAATAAATCAGAAGGGTTGACAACGAATGTGAGATGGGGGGATTGGTTTGTCAATTAGCAACTTAAACAATTATCAAAACAGGGGAATCAACAAGTAGAGAGGAATTTTCAGGGATGTGATCGATTATTGGCTAATTTTGCTATATGGGTAATTGACATTCACTAATAATTGCTAAATCTCAGTGGGTAGGCTAGATTATAGATGTAATAGCTTCTCTCTCGAACAACTATTACGATTCAAGTAAGTTCTCTCAAACCTCGACAAGTTTTATAACGTAAACAGCACAAAACCTTAATTATTACTCTCTCGAGCAAGATAGGTAAAATTGAGTTTAAGATTCACTCTGTCGAGCTGAACCCACATCAATCCAATAACTACGATCATTAATCAAAAACCTTGGTACTAAAACCTATTTCCCAAGCAAGCCCAGAACACTAAGCAAGAATTGCATTTGCAACTACAATTCAAAGATTGACACACAACTATCTATTAAACCAACTTCAATTAAGAATTAAAATTAGTAATTAACAATACCCATAAGCTAATTAACCCAATAATCACATGATCACACCCCAAGAATTGGGGTTTTAGCTACATATCATAAAAAAGAAGTAACAATTCCTAACCATGTTAGCCATGAGCTGGGTAATGGTTTCTAAGTGTCTATGATGTTTGCATAATCAAGACACAACTTCCAATGTAAGTGTCTACGATCGTACAGTAGTAAAGTAACTCAACCAAGGGTTTGGGTTGAGTCCCAAGGGAGTGGGCTTGAGAATTAATAGAAAAATAAAATTAAGTTCTAATTAGTCATAGCTAAAAACATTATCGAATATAAACATGTTAAATCTAAGGGGTGACGCAAGCGTCAATTATCAATGGGGGTTTGTGACAAGTAAGCAAAAACAACAAAAATGCAAACAGTACTAATCAAGGAGAGAGAATTCTTGGGATGTGATAGGAATACAGGATAGACTAAACTATTGGGTACATGTTTTTGATAATAAATCCATTGAATACTTGTGACTAGGCTAGACTATAATGGGAGTAAATTCTCTCTCGAGCAACTTACCCCGAATCAACTCGGTTTCTCTCGAACACCGAGTTGTCGCATGAAGAACAGCCTCCGCCTTAGCCCACTCATTCTCTCGAGCTGAGTGTGTGGGAAAAGAACTAGGGTTCACTCTCTCGAGTTGAACCTCATGTCGACCCAATCCCACCAGCCATCAATTTAGTAGTCTTAGTTTTACGACCTCTCTCTCGAGCAATCCGAAAACACAAAGGTGAAATCGTATTTGCAACTACAATTTCATTAAGTTCCACCACAACTACTAAATGAAATCACATCTAAACAACAAATAAATCATCAACAAGCAAGACCCAACAGATAATCTAACCCATATTCACAAAATCACACCCCAAGAATTGGGGTTTTTAGCTAGACATGTAAAAGAGATAGAAATTTATACCAATATGAGTTTGCATTCAAATGGGTATGAAGATTTAAGTCTCAAAACAAGCAAAGAGTGAAGAATCCACAAGACCCAAGTCCAAATTCTTGGAGTTGAAACCATTTGAATCTTCAACTTCTTCAAAACCCTCTCCAAACATAGAACTCAAAATTCTATGTTAAAAATTTCTATATTAAAAATTTAATATTCACCTACAACTCTCAACAAGTATTTATAGTTTTCAAATAGTTGTGCTGCAACGGATCATTCGGCGTCGTTAGTCGAGATCGTCGATCAACTCGGCGATCTGCCCTTTGGTAGGTTTCATCGCCGTCTTGCTCTGTCCTTCAGCATAGTCATGTTTTGGATCATTGGGCGACATAGTACTGCCTTGTGGAACTGTTGGGCGACACACCGACTGCTTCTTTTCACCGTCGATTTGATCCTTTCTTTCAGGGCTCAGCACACTAGAACAAAAGGTGAGGATAAGACCTATTGGCAACTCGCCGAATGGGTTCGGTGATTCTCAGATCTTCATTTCTTCGTTCTTTCAGCTGCCTTTGTTCTTTTTTTTGCTTAGTAGTGTCCATGCTTTCCCTCAAACTCCAAATAACAGAAACTTAAGGGTTTGCATCAGATATTGAGACAAAATATGCATTTGAGGGCACTAATTCTATCAAAATAAAACCCTACATGAGTCCAATTTGTTGACTCATCAACACCCCAACTTAAACTTTTGCTTGTCCTCAAGCAAACTCAAGTTCAGTCATTCAAAAAGGGTATCTCGAACATTACTACACAAGACTCAATCATGAATGCACACAACAAGACTTAATTTACTTATGCAAAGATCACATGTGCACTCAAAGATTGAAGTTGTGACTCACCAATATCAAAGAATCTCATGCTCACAATACTTGCTTCAAATGTAAGTTCAAGCTCAACCAAAGTGTTCAAATGCCCTCACACAAGGAATGATTCCATATTCACACACAAAGGTTTAATCATTTAAAGTTCCAGAATCAAATGCAATGCTCACACTCAAAAAGAAGAATACAATGCATAATTTCACCCATAGGTTTGCCCATATTTTCCAATCAACACTTGTTTCAGCTCAGTCAAGATCAAGAAGGCTTTTTCAAGGCTTGTAATGGGGCTGAGTGCAAAGGTATGGTCATATAGCCTCAGTGACTTTCATCCTCATGAAATGTGGTGCTCACAGCACTTCATTTCCTCTTCATTCATCATTTTCTTTAGTGCTCGTAAGTCATCCTATTATTCACTTTCCATTAATTGTTTGGAAACCCCATTTCTTTTGTACTTTATTCCACAACTTTCTTTTTCATTCTTTTTCTTTTTTTCTTTCTCTTTTCTCACTTTTTTTTTATATGGAGGGTTTCCATTTTTCTCAAAACCATGGGTAAGAGGAGACTTTCCTTGCACTTCTTGACTTGCTCTTATCTTTTCACCACACCCCAACTAGCCTAAGTTGGCTATTCAATTAACCACAACTTCATGAGGATTATGGGTGATAATTAAAGAAAGTTCATTGTTTTCATCAAGTTTCTTCCAAAGAAAGGTAAGGATCAAGGGGTGTTCAAAAGAGGTTCACACACTCACAAGGTAGGTCACAAAAGAGGTATATGTCAAATTGGCTCACACTCTTAGAAGTTACCTAAGATCATGTCAAGAGATAGCATCACTTAGTTGACCGGACCAACGGGGCAAATTCTAGGATCCATCATGCATAGTTCACAGGTAAGCTCATCACACTAGGCATTGACATTATAAGTCAAACAAGACTCCAAACTTTCGCTAGTGTGCAATGATCATCACAAGAGACTCAATTCGATACTAGGCTAGTCATAATGAGATACAAAGAGTTCACATATTGTCTATGCAACTTCATTTGGCCTCATCGTACCTGTGCATTCATGTTCGTTCGATTATAAGCACTATCCAAGTCATCAGTATTGATCTGAATCAATACTCAAATTTGCGAAGGAACATCCACATTCAACACAGAAGGGGTAGCAAAAAAAATTCAGAAGGGTCAAAATCATTTTGCAATTTAAAACACGGAGCCACAAGGTCAAACCTTCCACGAAAGCAGAATTTGACACAATTATAGCTTACAATCCAAATACATAATCGAAACACAATTCACGAATAGCACCTAAAGGTGGGCCTCACCCCACCACAAATAAAAGTAATTTGTCATCAAATACAATTAACATAATATCCAGAATTTACAATAAAGAAAGACAAAGTGGGAGGTAGAGAAAAATCATGTCTACACAGCCGCTCCATCTGTTTGGGCACAAGTGCCCGATGTGTCAGCCTGGGCATGAATAATAGTCCCCGAAGCTACTTCATAAGGTTCAGTGGCAACTGGCTTGCTGAAATTTTCCAAGTCATGAGCCGCCAAGAAGGAATGTATAGCTGTGCAGAATCCACGAGTCCACGAAGGGACAATGGGATCTCAGGGGATAGATCTCTTGTTGGAACTAGGCTTTTTGCCCTCACTTCCTGTCTTGGGAGGATTCGCTTCACTTGTACCTTTCCTGAAATTTTTTGCTATTATCTATCGGAGTGGCCTATTTCTTCCAGCTACTTTTGGTCTAGCCATATTTGTAAAACTTCGGGAAAGAGTTAGAAAATATCTCAACAAAAACATAGAAGTTCAGATGCTAAAAAACTTCGCCGAACCAGTTGGCTAAACGCACAACCGCTTAGGTGATTCACCGAGTGCAGTGCACAGAGGATACAAGGGTGCAAACAAAGGGTGAACATGAGGTCTTTCGGTGAGACACCAAGTTCGTTCGGCGACATCAGGCTTCTCCCTGAAAGTTATAGAATCAACAACACATTTATAATTAAATTAAAGGCGAGATGGGGACTTTAGGCGAACCACCAAGTGGTTCGGCGAGCTCAACCAAGCTCGCAAAATGGCTCAATGTACCTATTTTCAACCAATCTTCTTGAATTCAACCCCGCAACCCCCGAAAGCAAAATCAAAATATGCAATAGCCAAATTAGGCTCAGACCCATAACAATTAATCATAACCCACAATTTTTCATCCACTATAGGGCACAATTTCCAGGAATCAACTATTTAACTCAGTACGGTCAATATTATTGAATCAAAGCAAGCAAACAAAAATTCTAATCCTACCAGAGAGGACCAGCACACATTATCAAAGTAATGTCATTGCATTTGAGCACAACTATTGATAAAAGGAACTTAGGACTCGGACACCAACCTTAGATGTCGATTCAGATGCTACTAAGATGCTAGGCGGCAATGCAATCCAGATCTGAGCACAATTCAACAACCAAAATACAATAGAGATGCAACGAGATTGAAAGTTAAACTAGGTGTGAGTTTGTAAAGTTTAAAAATAAGGGAGAGCGTAGGAAATTAAAACTTTTAAACCTTTGGAATGAAAAACCGTCCAGTTCTTGACCACTCGGCGACATTAGTCGTGAGCGCCGAACCATTCGACGTCACGCCGAGCAATCACATTCTTCACTGATATTTACAGAATCCCCCAGTTAATTGGGGAGTCCAAACGGCGATCTCCCCCGTAATCACCAACATGGTCGATAATTCGCCAGGAATTTCCTGTGCTCGTTGAGGTATACAAACTCCAATGTAAGTTGGTCTTGAGTCTAAAGGCGGTCTAGTTCAGGGTCCCTAAACCGTTCGACGCTTCACTGATTGGACATGTTGCTTGTCAATCTTCACTTTTCGATCACTTTCCACACTTCCATCTGCACAATCAACACACCATTATTTTATCAAAGAAACATAAAGCAATAACGGGTTTTGGGTCGCCTCCCAAACAACGCCTTAGTTAACGTCGTGGCACGACGCAAGTCCACCTTCAAACTTCATTTTTAGGGTTGTCCATAGTGTCACTAGGCAAACCCCCTTGCTGTCTCGGATTGAGGTGAGACGAGATATGACCCATTTGGGTCTCTAACTTCTTGATCAAAACTGAATGGGAGGTGACGGTCTGGATAAGGGTGGACACATCTTCTTTCATGCCTTTTAACATTTTGTCTGACCCTTCAACTTTGTTGAGAATACGTGAGAGCATATCCTCTGACCGACCACCTTCCGAGTCCTTGGGCTTTTGGCGCTCATGGGGAGGCACATATCTATCATTCTCCCCATCCTTCCAATTCAAACTACGGTCCCTCCATTCATGATCTCGATCCTTTCATCATTCGTCTCTAGCCCAAACTTGGTTACCACCCTACCTTGGGTAGTTTAAATGATAGCCACCGTCTTGGTTGGCTAGAAAATTTACCTCTTCATTATACAAGGTTTCAAACTTCATCTCCTCATGATTTGCACACCCGACCCCACGGTATTGACACCATGGGCACCAACCCCCATGATATTTTTGGATAAAATGTCAAGCTGTGTCATGATCTTGGCTATGTTTTTGTTTGTCTCATGATCTTTTTCAATCTACTCCTTAGATAGTTTGAAGGTGAGAGGAGAGACTTGGTCCTCGCGAGTGTACCACGCTCTGTTGATGGTTGTCATGTCATCTAAAAGTTGGGCTGCTACTACATATGGCTTCTGCATTAAGCCTCCAGGCGAAAGTTGTTCAGCGATCCCTTTGTTTACAGAGTCCAAACTCCGGTAAAAGTACTAAGGCAGCACGTTATCAGGCAAACCATGGGTTGGGCATTGAAGCACCAAATTTTTGAACCGTAACCAAGTTTCGTGTAGAGGCTCTCCTTCCAGATGCTTAAAGCTCTGAATGCTATCCCGAAGGGTCATCATCTTCGAGGGAGGGAAAAATCACACTTGAAATGCAGTTACCAATTCCTCCTAGGAAGTGATGGATTCACGCGGCAACTCGGCCAGCCATTTGCACGCCTCTCCCATCAACGAGAAAGGGAATAATCTTAATCGGCCTGACTCCTGAGATATGTTTTTGAACGAGAATGGTCCTCATACATCCACGAAGTTCTGAAGATGCTCATGAGGAACCTCGTGATCCAACCCGCTGAAAAGTCCCTTTAATTGCAAGAGTTGCAACATAGTACTCGTTATGTGGAACACTGTATTTCCCTCGGCTTGAGGTAATCGAATAGCTCAAACACCTCCCATGAGATGGGGACCATTGATGTTGGGCTCTTGGACATCCTTGAGATTTCCAATATCATCTTGGTGGCCCACTTGGCTAACGTTGCTACCGTTAACACTCATGCTTTCTGAAATATTCACACAAGCAAACAACACAAAACTAAAGATTAAGTGAGTAAACTACAACTAAGAAGAACAAAAATTCTACTAATCCAAGAATTCTCAAATAACATCACTCCCCAGAAGCAGCGCCATTTTGATGTTTGCGTAATCAAGACACAACTTCCAATGCAAGTGTCTACGATCGTACAATAGTAAAGTAACCCAACCAAGGGTTGGGGTCGAGTCCCAAAGGAGTGGACTTGAGAATTAATAAAAAAATAAAATTAAGTTCTAATTAGTCATAGCTAAAAACATTATCAAATATAAACATGTTAAATCTAAGGGGTGACGCAAGCGTCAATTATCAATGGAGATTTGTGACAAGTAAGCAAAAACAGCAAAAATGGAAAGAGTACTAATCAAGGAGAGAGAATTCTTGGGATATGATAGGAATACGGGATAGACTAAACTATTGGGTATATGCTTTTGATAATAAATCCGTTGAATATGTGTGACTAGGCTAGACTATAATGGGGGTAAATTCTCTCTCGAGCAACTTACCCCGAATCAACTCAGTTTCTCTCGAACACCGAGTTGTCGCAGGAAGAACAACCTCCGCCTTAGCCCACTCACTCTCTCGAGCTGAGTGTGTGGGAGAAGGACTAGGGTTTACTCTCTCTAGCTGAACCTCATGTCGATCCAATCCCACCGGCCATCAATTTAGTAGTCTTAGTTTTACGACCTCTCTCTCGAGCAAGCCGAAAATACAAAGGTGAAATAGTATTTGCTACTACAATTTCATTAAGTTCCACCACAACTACTAAACGAAATCACATCTAATCAACAAATAAATCATCAACAAGCAAGACCCAACAGATAATCTAACCCATATTCACAAAATCACACCCCAAGAATTGAGGTTTTTAGCTAGACAAGTAAAAGAGATAGAAATTTATATCAATATGAGTTTGCATTCAAATGGGTATGAAGATTTAAGTCTCAAAACAAACAAAGACTGAAGAATCCACAAGACCCAAGTCCAAATTCATGGAGTTGAAATCCTTTGAATCTTTAAGTACTTCAAAACCCTCTCCAAACTTAGAACACAAAATTCTATGTTAAAAATTTCTATATTAAAAATCTGATATTAAGCTACAACTCTCAACGAGTATTTATAGTTTTCAAAAATCTGTGTTGCAGTGGATCATTTGACGTCGTTAGTCGATATCGCCGATCAACTCGGTGATCCACCCTTTGGTAGGTTTCATCGTCCTCTTGCTATGTCCTTCAGCATCGTCATGTTTTGGATCATTGGGCGACATAGTACTACTTCACGAAATTGCTCGGCGACACGCCGACTGCTCCTTTTCACCGCCGATTTGATCCTTTCTTTCAGGGCTCCGTACACTAGAACAAAAGGTGAGGATAAGACCTTTTGGCGACTCGCCGAATGGGTTCGGCAATTCTCAGATCTTTATTTCTTCGTTCTTTCAGCTTCCGTTGTTCCTTTTTTTTTGCTAAGTAGTGTCCATGCTTTCCCTCAAACTCCACATACCTGAAACTTAAGGGTTTGCATCAGATATTTAGACAAAATATGCATTTGAGGGCACTAATTCTATCAAAATAAACCCCTAAATGAGTCCAATTTGTGGATTCATCAGTCTACAATGCTTCGAACCCAATTATTCATAAACCCAATTGAAAATCCTCAAAACCAAGTCTCTAAAGCTTCAAAGTCTACAATGGAAAACTCAGGAGAACTGAATTTAGTTTCTACAATGCTTCAATTCTCATCTGATCTTTTTCAAATCTCAATTTATACTTTCCCAAATTTTAACCTTCACAACTATCAAGAGAAATAAGTCATCATCACCAACCAGGTCGGTGACGCACCCTTTGCTCCAATAGATGGCTGGTTTGCCTTGGCTCTTAGTCCTCAGGGTTCTGTGACTTTAGGCGATACAAGTTGATGACACCAAGTCATTCGGCGGCCCGCCGACTATCCATTTCCATCGCCAAGTAGGTTCTTCCCCAGGGGTGGCATGTTGGAACGTTATGTGAGCTAAAGAGCCACTCGGTGGCTCACCGAATGGTCTTGGTGATCAGTAGGATTGCCTTCCTTCAACTTTTTCACCTTTTTTGCTCCTTTTTACCCGGTAATGTCCGTGCCTTGATCCTTAGCCTTCATTGCTGCAAATCAACACTTTAACAACAGCTTAGACCATAAATTAGGAATTGAGTACACTTATACTATGAAAACAAAGCCCTAAATGAGTCGAAATATCAGACTCATCAATACCCCCAACTTAAAATTTTGTTTTTCCTTAAGTAAAACACAAGATGAATCAGTTCAACAAGAATGTCTACAAACAGTGGTACTAAAGACTCAACACAAATGCAAACAAGAGGTTCAAACTACACATACAATGTTCAATTGTGCACTCTAAGTTTCAAATTGTGACTCACCATACTCAAGCTTACAATGCTTTCTCGAAATGCAAGTTCAAGCTCAACAAAAGCATTCAAATGCCCTCACAACAAGGATAATTCCATGCTAACACAAAATTTCTCTACAATTTAAGATACCAGAATCAAATGCAACTCTCACACTCACAAAGATGAACACATGCATGATTCCACTCATAGGTTTGCCCTTATTTTCCAATCAACATTCGTTTCAGCTCACTTAAGATCACAAAGGTCTTTTCAAGGCTTGTAACGGGGCTTCGTGTAAAGGTATGGCCATTTTTTCTTAGTATCTTCTACCTTCATGAAGTATGACCTGAAAATCACTTTTTATCCTTCTCTTTAACATTCACACGTTCACAATTCCCCCTCTTATTTCATTTAAACAAGCCTCTTTCGATACCCCATTTCTTTTACTCCTTTCACACACTTTATTTCACAACCTTTTCTCTTTTTCAGTTTTTTTGCATTTTCACCTTTCTTATTTTTTACATGGAGGGGTTCCGTATTTTTCAAAACAATCCATCAACACGGGGAATTTTTCAGACTTCTTCACTTTCCTCATTTTTCACCACAGCCCCAACTTAGGCGTTTGGCCTAAGTTGGCTATTCAAATAACCAAAATTTCATAAAGGTTATAGGTGATAGGACAAAAGGGGTCAAAGTTGTTCAAGTTTCTTCCAAGGAAAAAGATAGGCTCAAAAGGTACCAAGAAGGGTTCACACTTCTCACAGGGTGCCACAAAGAGGTATGTTATCAATTTGGTTCACTCTTCAAAACTTTTGCCTAAGATCATTTCAATCGCTTGCTTCACTCAATCAATCGGGACTAACGGGGAAAATTCTAGGTGTCATCAAGCATAATATTCAAGACAACCTCACCATACAAGGCATTCGATACCATTATCAAACAAGACACCACACTTTCTAGGTAGCGTGCAATGTTCATCACAAGAGACTTAATCGACAACCGGCTAGTCACAATGAGTTGCTAAGATTTCACATATGACCTATGTAACATAGTTTACCTCATCATAGCCGCACATTCGTATCGTTCAATTGAGAGAACTATTCAATTCATCGGTATTGACCACAAACGACACTCAAAAATGCAAGAGAACCTCCACAATCAAACACAAAAGAGGTGGAACAATTTTAAAAATCGGTTCCAAACCATTTGCAAAATAAAAACAATGGACCAATATGGATCAACAACCAAGATAATATATATATATATATATATATATAACACCAATAAGCTCCAAAATTCACAAAACCAAAACCAACAACAAAAATGCTCACAAAAACAACCCAATAGAGGTAGGTATGGAAATACCTCACCTCGCCAACAAAAATAAGCAGTTGTCCACAAACGCAAAGAATAACAAAAACAGTCTATAAAGTAACAGAAAGGGAGGTACAAGAGTCATCCTGCCAGTCTAGGCCTGGGGTAAAGTCTGCATATCAGTCACTCCCTCTGTCGGGGCATCAGTGACCGGCTCAACAGCATACTTGGGCTCCACTAGATCCGACCATAGATTTATCCCTCAAAGAGGCCTGCACAGTTGTCACATACATGGCACCCTCCAGGTCTGCCAAATCATACACTGCCTCTTCTTTAACTCCTAGCTTTTCCTAATCCATATCTGCTTTGGACTCACAGTCATCAGAATCAGCTCTAATCTAATCTCTGGTAGTAGCCAGAGGAACCTCCGAACTAGCTCGAATATTTGTGCTCAGGACCTCTAGAATCTCCACCATACTGAACAACCGACAAGTTAGTTTTTTGAGTGACCGGGGAGAAGGACCCTTAACTGGGTGGTGCCTGGACCAATGTATGTGCTGGAGCTAAAGGAGGAGGAGTAGGCATCAGAGGCTCTGGGATCCTAAACAGATCTTGCATAGCTTTGGAGCAAAGCTCCGCTCTCATGGCATGTAGTAATGGATCATTTTCCAGCATAGAGATAGAGGCTGGAGAACTATCCTTAGAACTACCCTCGTCGGATGGAGTGAGGTATGTGTCATAAATCCCCTCACTGTCGAAACTCTCTGCTACTGTTAAGGGTTGCATAGGGCCTTTGCTCTTTCCCTTTCCCTCTTTCAGAGGAAGTTTGGTAGCTAGGGCCCGGGATGTAGCCCCATCCTCATTTATAACCATACCACGTGCCCACTTTCGGGGTAGTTGATTCCTACCAGCAACCTTTGGTCTATCCATTCCGGCAAAAAATGTGGAAAACGTTAGATGAGGTTAAGAAAAGTTCTAAGTAAATAGTTGCACGAAGGCTCATCGAACTGGTCTGAGAGTCGGTCGAACCACTTTGGCGAGCCAGGTCAGGCTCGCCGAAAGTTCCACAACAAAAATACTCAAATATTAAAGCTGGTCGGCGATGTCAAGGGCCATTTGACGGATCACCAACACCTTTCGGTGAACTATAAGTATCTCACCGAAAGTTACAAAACAACATCACAAATTAGGGGCGCAGAAAGGCCATCAAGGAGTACTTTTAGCGAGTCACCGAGTGGACTCGGCTAGCACAGAAATATCACCAAAAGTTACAGAACTCAAACTCACAATTAAGGGAATTAATAAGCGATCTATGGGACGTTAGGCAAACTGCCTAACCACTCGGTGAGCTCGACCCAGCTCACAACCAAGCCCAACGTGCCACATTTGTACCTCGTATTTCAAAATCAAGCCTGTAACCCATGAAAACAAAACTAAACACTCACATTATGAAATTAACTCAAGATACATAAGATCAATGTCGTCGGGGTACTCAGACTTCCCCTGATTTCGGAAAAATTAGCCAATTGACGTCTTTTTCCCTTAAGAATGATGTCAATCGCTCTATCATCAGGAAAAAATTTGACAATTAGCACAATTTGGGGTTACTCAAACTTCACCCCGTTAGACCCACAACAATTTCAACGCAACCCAACAATTTTAACAATCAACAACATGGGAAATTCGCATTTAACAGAATTTTACCAGAATCCCCACCAAACTGGGTTGTTCCAACAGCGGTCCTAGTCGGGCTCGCCAGGCCTGTTCGGTGAGTCGCCGACTGGACTTTTGGGCTCGCCTAATTGCTATTTTCCCAAATTCAGCTTTTCAACCTGCACATTCAACATTTGTTACTTAAAACAACACTAATAAAAGCATTAAAACTTGGGCTGCCTCCTAAGAAGCGCCTTATTTAACATCGTGGCACGACGTGGATATGCTTTCAAGGTTCATTTTTAGGGTTAGCAAAGGTACCACTTGGTAGACCCCATTTCAGCCTTGGGTTCAAATGAGATGAAATTTGACCCATTTGCGTTTCCAATTGTTTGATGGACACTGAGTGAGAGGTGACCGTCTGATTGAGCATGGAAACATCCTCTTTCATTTCTTTCAAAACTTTGACTGACCCTTCCACTTTATTTAGAATGGGTGGAAGCATGTCTTATGTATGGAAGCTCTTCGACTCAGCTCTTTGCTCCTTGGCATTTTTGGCGTTCATAAGGTGGAACGTATCGATCTTTGTTACCATCACTTTTCTTTCAAGTAGCACCTGAACACACCATTCTCTATCATGGTCTCTCCATCCATCATCCCTTTCTCTATTCCAACCCGGATTTCTACCTGATCTTGAATAGCTCGAACAGAAACCTCCTCCTTGATTAGAAAGAAAATCCACTTCCTCATTATACAGAGTCTCAAAGTATGCCTCCTCAGGGTTTTCTCCACCAACACCAACAGCATTTACACTCTTCAACCCACTATCCATCACATTATTTCGACAAGATATCTAGTTGGGTCATAATTTTGACCATAATTTGGTCTCACTCTTGATCTTTCTCGATCTGCTCCTTTGTCATCCTAAAGGTTAGTGGAGACACCTGGACCTCTCGAGTGTACCATGATTTGTTGTCTTTGTCATGCCATCGAGGGAGATTAGATGCTATTTCAAAAAGGTTATTGTATTATACCCCCTGGAACAAGTTGATCAACAACACTTTTGTTCACTGAGTTAAGACTTCTATAGAAGTGTTATAACAACACATCGTTTGGAAGTCCATGAGTAGGACATTGAAGTACCAACTTCTTAAATCTCAGCCACGTCCCGTGGATTGGTTCACCCTCCAAGCGTTTGAAACCTTGAATACTATCTCTTAATGTCATCATCCTTGAAGGAGGAAAGAACCTTGCAAAGAAAGCCAGGGTAAGTTCATCCCAAGTAGTAATGGAATTCCTCGGTAGTTCAGATATCCACCTGGTAGCTTCCCCCATGAAATAAAATGGGAACAACCAGAGACTGATTGATTCTTGATAGATGTTCTTGAATGACAACGAACCACTTACGTCTATAAAATTTTGAATATGTTCATGGGGATCCTCATGAGTAAGTCCTCCATATAATCCTTTCATTTGCAAGAGCTATAGCATTTTGCTAGTGACATGGAAGACAATATTCCCCTCAACAGGAGGTAATCGTATAGCACCAACACCACCCAATTGAATCGGAGTAATTAACATCATTCAGATTTTTGATATCATCTTGGTGGCCAATTTGGCTACCATTACACCCATTCACGCTCATCTCTTCTTCCGTTCAAACACAGCCAACACAAACACAAAACAATGTAATTCGATACAACTACAACATAGAAGATCACAATTCAAACTTCAATAAGAGAATTCTAAACAACCCCAGTACCTGGCAGCGACACCATTCTTGATAAATGCTCAACTACACCTCATCCAATACTAGGTGTAGGAGATCCTAATCTAGTATAAAACCCAACGAAGAGAAAGGGTCAAACCAACAAGGAGCGGTACAAGTTCAAATTCAGTTACGAAGTTACAAATGTGGTTTAATCAGTTATAGGAATAAAAATAATTGCAAACATTTAGATAAATCAAAAAGGTTGGCAACGAATGTCAGATGGGGGGATTGGTTTGTTAATTAGAAACTAAAACAATTACCAAAACAGGGGAATCAACAAGTAGAGAAGAATTTTTGGGGATGTGATCGATTATAGGGTAATTTTGCTATATGGGTAATTGGCAATCACTAACAATTGCTAAATCTAAGTGGGTAGGCTAGACTACAGATGTAATAGCTTTCTCTCGAACAACTATTACGATTCAAGCGAATTCTCTCGAACCTCGACAAGTTTTATAATGTAAACAACTCAAAACCTTAATTTATCTACTCTCTCAAGCTAGATAGGTAGAATCGAGTTTAGGATTCACTCTCTCGATGTGAACCCACATCAGCCCAATAACTACAATCATTACTCAAAAACCTTGGTTCTAAAATCTCTCTCAAAAAAGCCCAAAACACTAAGCTAGAATTGCATTTGCAACTACAATTCACACAACTATTTATTAAACCCACTTCAATTAATTAAAAGTAGTAAACAACAATACCCATAAGCTAATTAAGCCAATAGACACATGATCACACACCAAGAATTGGGGTTTCAGTTACACATCATAAAAAGGAAGAAACAATTACCAACTATGTTAGTCATGAGTTGGGTAATGGTTTCCAAGTGTATACAATGATTCAAATTGAATTAATTCAAAAACCCAACTGAAAATCCTCAAAACCAAGTCTCAAAAGCTTCAGTCTACAATGGAAAACTCAGGAACCTAGATTTAGTTTCTATAATGCTTCAATTCTCATCTGATCTTTTTCAAATCTCAATTTATACTTTCCCAAATTTGGCCTTCAGGTCCATTAGGGGAAATAAGTCATGCATTGCAATCGAGGTAGGCGACACGCCCTTTGCTCTAATCCATCATCGGTTTGCCTTGGCTCTTTAGACTTCAAGGTTCTGTTACTTTAGGTGATCTAGGTTGATATCGCCGAGTCGTTCAGTGGTCCGCCGACTATCCATTTCCATCGCCAAATAGGTTCTTCCCCAGGGCTAGCATACTGTAACTTTAGGCAGGCTGAAGAGCCACTCGGCGGCTCACCGAGTGGTCTTGGCAATCACCTGGATTGCCTTCCTTCAACTTCTTCACCTTTTTCATTCCTTTTTACCCGGTAATGTCCTTGCCTTGCTCCTTAGCCTTCATTGCTGCAAATCAACACTTTAACATTTGTTTAGAGCATAAATTAGGCATTGGGGGCACTTATACTATGAAAACAAAGTTCCAAATGAGTTAAAATCTCAGACTCATCAAGGGTCGGGATTGTAATGAGTAAAATATGCTTGAACAATATGTCTTTTAAAAAATCTGGGTTTCAACCCAATTTTACCATCTTTGATCTTAGGGGAACACTTGGGAGGTTATTTCTTAAAGGTTTTTTTTTCTGTGAGATCATTTAGGTAAGTGTTTTTGACAAATTTACTTTAAACATCGCGATGGTTTAGGATTTTAAACATCAAATTATTGAGTTTGATGTTCAAAGTTTGGGAGATTTTCAAGATCTCTAGGTTTTGAAATAAATGGTGATTGAGGAGTGATTTCGACTAAATTTTTAATTGGTTTTCACCGTTGACTTCCAAATCCTTTGGGTAACATTATTTTACAAGAATTTCCATATTTAACCCTAGTTTTAATCAAATTGGCCCCATTTTCCAAAAACTTTGATTTGGGTTTTATTTTGAATTCTTATTTTGTTTCCTTATTTAATTAGATTTTGTTGATTTGGAGACCCTACAAAAAGGGAAAACTCATTATCATGGTGATTGCTTGTTTTCTTGAGGCAAGTGGATCTCTTCACTCTTTGTTAAGTATAATGAACCTTGGATGCCATTGTTTGATTGTAAGTAATGGGAAAAGGTGAAGGGTTTTACATGATTTTGAGTATCGATCATATAATGAATATGATCTAGAACTGATAATGTGGGGTAAAAGACAAATTTTTTTTATACTGTGGTATTGTAAGTCTTTATGACATTGTGATAGTCGATCAACCATGAATGGTTGAACAATTGAACTAACGCCACCATGATATTGTGCCAAGATTATCTTTATTGACTTTTTGTTTTGTGGGTTGTTATCATTTCTCATCGAGCATTCCCATATATTATAATTGTATTTGGTGTTATGAAATAGTGTGGCAATGCTTTGGGAAGAATAATGAGAAATAAGGGACAAGTTGTAACACCTCAAACTTTCGAAAAGCGTAAAGTGGGTAAATGGAGAGGTCGGCAGGCCTAAAACAAATCATGAAGGGGAGGTCATTTAAAGCACCACTGGCCGTTTAGGGACAATGGTTGGTTGTTTAGGGAAACATGATTTGTGGCCTTCTTTGTACGTTTCCCTATACTGACTGTGTAGACCTATACGATCCGTTTAAACTTTAGGTCACCCGTCATCTTTAAGATTGGCTCATGTTGGTATTTTTCCTATGTGTTTGGTACCTAAGATATGACATTTTAACCCCTATTTCAAAGACCTATATAAGTGATTTAAGTCCTAAAACTCCTCATTTTAAATCATTCATCTAATTCCTAAATATCCCTCCAAGTTCACCCCAAAATCTTCTCTAAAGGTAAGGAAGAAGAAGCTAAGTTTCACTTCAAAATTTCAAATTCATCGTAGCTTTTGGGCATTTGATAACTAAGGTATGTTAGTATTCACCTATGAAGTCCTTTCCTCCATAGGTTCCTAAAATCTTCAACTTTTACAAGTTAGATTCTCAATTGAAAGTTGGGATTTTATTCAATCTTGATGGTTCTTTTTAATTATAATTCAATTGATTGTTTTCTATCTTTTAATGCATGAACTGAAGTATTACATGTTTTTGAGTTGAACTCATATTATCCCATGCATTATCCATTATCTTTAGACTATGAACACATGTTGAAGCTTAAGAACTATGAAATATGAATTTATGAAGATATGCATGCTTTTATGAAGTTGATTTAAATGATTTGAGGATTCTTTGAGAGAAAAGTATCGTTGTTGTTGTTGTTGTTGCGAAAGGTTTTCTTACACACTACTATGATCATGATTGTGAAAGGATTTCTCACATAAAGGATTCATAAAGTTGAAAGTTTTTCTAACCTAAGTTGAATGAAGTTTAGGAGCTATTCTAAATGCACTCTAGCTTGAATTGGTTTCGTAATTTTACCTTTCAATGGATGATAATATGACTATGACTAATGACTATTTCGTGAGATTTTACTTTGCACCGAGTGGACTAGTGGCAATTACCCATGTCCCATAAACTATGTGCCATTATAGGATGTTGTCTCGGATAGACATAAGCTAGTGGATTCACTTTAGCTCAAACTCATGGTTCTTACCTTTGCAAGTAAGGAAATCTCTTTTTCGGTGTGGGATAGACATTAGATTCCATGTTATAGCGCACATGTTCTGTGTCGGTTACATGGTAAACTTCCAATAATAATGAACTAAGGTTAATTTAAAGTATCTCACAATTGTTTCCAAGTTGTTAAGCTTCAATTGACCATGATTATGACTTATGTTTTATAACCTCTTGTCTTATGATTTAACTTGGTCATTGATTTTCATGTAAAGTCGTTTTTAGCATGATTTCATAACTTTTATGCATTGTGATCATACTTGGTACATTCCAAGTTGTCTCACTCTTGATCTTTCTCGATCTGCTCCTTTGTCATCCTAAAGGTCAGTGGAGACACCTGGACCTCTCGAGTGTACCATGATTTGTTGTCTTTGTCATGCCATCGAGGAGATTAGATGCTATTTCAAAAGGTTATTGTATTATACCCCCTGGAACAAGTTGATCAACAACACTTTTGTTCACTGAGTCAAGACTTCTATAGAAGTGTTATAACAACACATCGTTTGGAAGTCCATGAGTAGGACATTGAAGTACCAACTTCTTAAATCTCAGCCACGTCCCGTGGATTGGTTCACCCTCCAAGCGTTTGAAACCTGAATACTATCTCTTAATGTCATCATCCTTGAAGGAGGAAAGAACCTTGCAAAGAAAGCCAGGGTAAGTTCATCCCAAGTAGTAATGGAATTCCTCGGTAGTTCAGATATCCACCTGGTAGCTTCCCCCATGAAATAAAATGGGAACAACCAGAGACTGATTGATTCTTGATAGATGTTCTTGAATGACAACGAACCACTTACGTCTATAAAATTTTGAATATGTTCATGGGGATCCTCATGAGTAAGTCCTCCATATAATCCTTTCATTTGCAAGAGCTATAGCATTTTGCTAGTGACATGGAAGACAATATTCCCCTCAATAGGAGGTAATCGTATAGCACCAACACCACCCAATTGAATCGAGTAATTAACATCATTCAGATTTTCGATATCATCTTGGTGGCCAATTTGGCTACCATTACACCCATTCACGCTCATCTCTTCTTCCGTTCAAACACAGCCAACACAAACACAAAACAATGTAATTCGATACAACTACAACATAGAAGATCACAATTCAAACTTCAATAAGAGAATTCTAAACAACCCCAGTACCTGGCAGCGACACCATTCTTGATAAATGCTCAACTACACCTCATCCAATACTAGGTGTAGGAGATCCTAATCTAGTATAAAACCCAACGAAGAGAAAGGGTCAAACCAACAAGGAGCGGTACAAGTTCAAATTCAGTTACGAAGTTACAAATGTGGTTTAATCAGTTATAGGAATAAAAATAATTGCAAACATTTAGATAAATCAAAAAGGTTGGCAACGAATGTCAGATGGGGGGATTGGTTTGTTAATTAGAAACTAAAACAATTACCAAAACAGGGGAATCAACAAGTAGAGAAGAATTTTTGGGGATGTGATCGATTATAGGGTAATTTTGCTATATGGGTAATTGGCAATCACTAACAATTGCTAAATCTAAGTGGGTAGGCTAGACTACAGATGTAATAGCTTTCTCTCGAACAACTATTACGATTCAAGCGAATTCTCTCGAACCTCGACAAGTTTTATAATGTAAACAACTCAAAACCTTAATTTATCTACTCTCTCAAGCTAGATAGGTAGAATCGAGTTTAGGATTCACTCTCTCGATGTGAACCCACATCAGCCCAATAACTACAATCATTACTCAAAAACCTTGGTTCTAAAATCTCTCTCAAAAAAGCCCAAAACACTAAGCTAGAATTGCATTTGCAACTACAATTCACACAACTATCTATTAAACCCACTTCAATTAATTAAAAGTAGTAAACAACAATACCCATAAGCTAATTAAGCCAATAGTCACATGATCACACCCCAAGAATTGGGGTTTCAGTTACACATCATAAAAAGGAAGAAACAATTACCAACTATGTTAGTCATGAGTTGGGTAATGGTTTCCAAGTTTATACAATGATTCAAATTGAATTAATTCAAAAAACCCAACTGAAAATCCTCAAAACCAAGTCTCAAAAGCTTCAGTCTACAATGGAAAACTCAGGAACCTAGATTTAGTTTCTATAATGCTTCAATTCTCATCTGATCTTTTTCAAATCTCAATTTATACTTTCCCAAATTTGGCCTTCAGGTCCATTAGGGGAAATAAGTCATGCATTGCAATCGAGGTAGGCGACACGCCCTTTGCTCTAATCCATCATCGGTTTGCCTTGGCTCTTAGACTTCAAGGTTCTGTTACTTTAGGTGATCTAGGTTGATATCGCCGAGTCGTTCAGTGGTCCGCCGACTATCCATTTCCATCGCCAAATAGGTTCTTCCCCAGGGCTAGCATACTGTAACTTTAGGCAGGCTGAAGAGCCACTCGGCGGCTCACCGAGTGGTCTTGGCAATCACCTGGATTGCCTTCCTTCAACTTCTTCACCTTTTTCATTCCTTTTTACCCGGTAATGTCCTTGCCTTGCTCCTTAGCCTTCATTGCTGCAAATCAACACTTTAACATTTGTTTAGAGCATAAATTAGGCATTGGGGGCACTTATACTATGAAAACAAAGTTCCAAATGAGTTAAAATCTCAGACTCATCAAGGGTCGGGATTGTAATGAGTAAAATATGCTTGAACAATATGTCTTTTAAAAAATCTGGGTTTCAACCCAATTTTACCATCTTTGATCTTAGGGGAACACTTGGGAGGTTATTTCTTAAAGGTTTTTTTTCTGTGAGATCATTTAGGTAAGTGTTTTTGACAAATTTACTTTAAACATCGCGATGGTTTAGGATTTTAAAACATCAAATTATTGAGTTTGATGTTCAAAGTTTGGGAGATTTTCAAGATCTCTAGGTTTTGAAATAAATGGTGATTGAGGAGTGATTTCGACTAAATTTTTAATTGGTTTTTCACCGTTGACTTCCAAATCCTTTGGGTAACATTATTTTACAAGAATTTCCATATTTAACCCTAGTTTTAATCAAATTGGCCCCATTTTCCAAAAACTTTGATTTGGGTTTTATTTTGAATTCTTATTTTGTTTCCTTATTTAATTAGATTTTGTTGATTTGGAGACCCTACAAAAAGGGAAAAACTCATTATCATGGTGATTGCTTGTTTTCTTGAGGCAAGTGGATCTCTTCACTCTTTGTTAAGTATAATGAACCTTGGATGCCATTGTTTGATTGTAAGTAATGGGAAAAGGTGAAGGGTTTTACATGATTTTGAGTATCGATCATATAATGAATATGATCTAGAACTGATAATGTGGGGTAAAAGACAAATTTTTTTTATACTGTGGTATTGTAAGTCTTTATGACATTGTGATAGTCGATCAACCATGAATGGTTGAACAATTGAACTAACGCCACCATGATATTGTGCCAAGATTATCTTTATTGACTTTTTGTTTTGTGGGTTGTTATCATTTCTCATCGAGCATTCCCATATATTATAATTGTATTTGGTGTTATGAAATAGTGTGGCAATGCTTTGGGAAGAATAATGAGAAATAAGGGACAAGTTGTAACACCTCAAACTTTCGAAAAGCGTAAAGTGGGTAAATGGAGAGGTCGGCAGGCCTAAAACAAATCATGAAGGGAGGTCATTTAAAGCACCACTGGCCGTTTAGGGACAATGGTTGGTTGTTTAGGGAAACATGATTTGTGGCCTTCTTTGTACGTTTCCCTATACTGACTGTGTAGACCTATACGATCCGTTTAAACTTTAGGTCACCCGTCATCTTTAAGATTGGCTCATGTTGGTATTTTTCCTATGTGTTTGGTACCTAAGATATGGACATTTTAAACCCCTATTTCAAGACCTATATAAGTGATTTAAGTCTAAAACTCCTCATTTTAAATCATTCATCTAATTCCTAAATATCCCTCCAAGGTTCACCCCAAAATCTTCTCTAAAGGTAAGGAAGAAGAAGCTAAGTTTCACTTCAAAATTTCAAATTCATCGTAGCTTTTGGGCATTGATAACTAAGGTATGTTAGTATTCACCTATGAAGTCCTTTCCTCCATAGGTTCCTAAAATCTTCAACTTTTACAAGTTAGATTCTCAATTGAAAGTTGGGATTTTATTCAATCTTGATGGTTCTTTTAATTATAATTCAATTGATTGTTTTCTATCTTTTAATGCATGAACTGAAGTATTACATGTTTTTGAGTTGAACTCATATTATCCCATGCATTATCCATTATCTTTAGACTATGAACACATGTTGAAGCTTAAGAACTATGAAATATGAATTTATGAAGATATGCATGCTTTTATGAAGTTGATTTAAATGATTTGAGGATTCTTTGAGAGAAAAGTATCGTTGTTGTTGTTGTTGTTGCGAAAGGTTTTCTTACACACTACTATGATCATGATTGTGAAAGGATTTCTCACATAAAGGATTCATAAAGTTGAAAGTTTTTCTAACCTAAGTTGAATGAAGTTTAGGAGCTATTCTAAATGCACTCTAGCTTGAATTGGTTTCGTAATTTTACCTTTCAATGGATGATAATATGACTATGACTAATGACTATTTCGTGAGATTTTACTTTGCACCGAGTGGACTAGTGGCAATTACCCATGTCCCATAAACTATGTGCCATTATAGGATGTTGTCTCGGATAGACATAAGCTAGTGGATTCACTTTAGCTCAAACTCATGGTTCTTACCTTTGCAAGTAAGGAAATCTCTTTTCCGGTGTGGGATAGACATTAGATTCCATGTTATAGCGCACATGTTCTGTGTCGGTTACATGGTAAACTTCCAATAATAATGAACTAAGGTTAATTTAAAGTATCTCACAATTGTTTCCAAGTTGTTAAGCTTCAATTGACCATGATTATGACTTATGTTTTATAACCTCTTGTCTTATGATTTAACTTGGTCATTGATTTTCATGTAAAGTCGTTTTTAGCATGATTTCATAACTTTTATGCATTGTGATCATACTTGGTACATTCCAAGTTGTCTCACTCTTGATCTTTCTCGATCTGCTCCTTTGTCATCCTAAAGGTCAGTGGAGACACCTGGACCTCTCGAGTGTACCATGATTTGTTGTCTTTGTCATGCCATCGAGGAGATTAGATGCTATTTCAAAAGGTTATTGTATTATACCCCCTGGAACAAGTTGATCAACAACACTTTTGTTCACTGAGTCAAGACTTCTATAGAAGTGTTATAACAACACATCGTTTGGAAGTCCATGAGTAGGACATTGAAGTACCAACTTCTTAATCTCAGCCACGTCCCGTGGATTGGTTCACCCTCCAAGCGTTTGAAACCTTGAATACTATCTCTTAATGTCATCATCCTTGAAGGAGGAAAGAACCTTGCAAAGAAAGCCAGGGTAAGTTCATCCCAAGTAGTAATGGAATTCCTCGGTAGTTCAGATATCCACCTGGTAGCTTCCCCCATGAAATAAAATGGGAACAACCAGAGACTGATTGATTCTTGATAGATGTTCTTGAATGACAACGAACCACTTACGTCTATAAAATTTTGAATATGTTCATGGGGGATCCTCATGAGTAAGTCCTCCATATAATCCTTTCATTTGCAAGAGCTATAGCATTTTGCTAGTGACATGGAAGACAATATTCCCCTCAATAGGAGGTAATCGTATAGCACCAACACCACCCAATTGAATCGAGTAATTAACATCATTCAGATTTTCGATATCATCTTGGTGGCCAATTTGGCTACCATTACACCCATTCACGCTCATCTCTTCTTCCGTTCAAAACACAGCCCAACACAAACACAAAACAATGTAATTCGATACAACTACAACATAGAAGATCACAATTCAAACTTCAATAAGAGAATTCTAAACAACCCCAGTACCTGGCAGCGACACCATTCTTGATAAATGCTCAACTACACCTCATCCAATACTAGGTGTAGGAGATCCTAATCTAGTATAAAACCCAACGAAGAGAAAGGGTCAAACCAACAAGGAGCGGTACAAGTTCAAATTCAGTTTACGAAGTTACAAATGTGGTTTAATCAGTTATAGGAATAAAAATAATTGCAAACATTTAGATAAATCAAAAAGGTTGGCAACGAATGTCAGATGGGGGGATTGGTTTGTTAATTAGAAAACTAAAACAATTACCAAACAGGGGAATCAACAAGTAGAGAAGAATTTTTGGGGATGTGATCGATTATAGGGTAATTTTGCTATATGGGTAATTGGCAATCACTAACAATTGCTAAATCTAAGTGGGTAGGCTAGACTACAGATGTAATAGCTTTCTCTCGAACAACTATTACGATTCAAGCGAATTCTCTCGAACCTCGACAAGTTTTATAATGTAAACAACTCAAAACCTTAATTTATCTACTCTCTCAAGCTAGATAGGTAGAATCGAGTTTAGGATTCACTCTCTCGATGTGAACCCACATCAGCCCAATAACTACAATCATTACTCAAAAAACCTTGGTTCTAAAATCTCTCTCAAAAAAGCCCAAAACACTAAGCTAGAATTGCATTTGCAACTACAATTCACACAACTATCTATTAAACCCACTTCAATTAATTAAAAGTAGTAAACAACAATACCCATAAGCTAATTAAGCCAATAGTCACATGATCACACCCCAAGAATTGGGGTTTCAGTTACACATCATAAAAAGGAAGAAACAATTACCAACTATGTTAGTCATGAGTTGGGTAATGGTTTCCAAGTTTATACAATGATTCAAATTGAATTAATTCAAAAAACCCAACTGAAAATCCTCAAAACCAAGTCTCAAAAGCTTCAGTCTACAATGGAAAACTCAGGAACCTAGATTTAGTTTCTATAATGCTTCAATTCTCATCTGATCTTTTTCAAATCTCAATTTTATACTTTCCCAAATTTGGCCTTCAGGTCCAGTAGGGGGAAATAAGTCATGCATTGCAATCGAGGTAGGCGGACACGCCCTTTGCTCTAATCCATCATCGGTTTGCCTTGGCTCTTAGACTTCAAGGTTCTGTTACTTTAGGTGATCTAGGTTGATATCGCCGAGTCGTTCAGTGGTCCGCCGACTATCCATTTCCATCGCCAAATATGTTCTTCCCCAGGGCTAGCATATTGTAACTTTAGGCAGGCTGAAGAGCCACTCGGCGGTTCACCGAGTGGTCTTGGCAATCACCTGGATTGCCTTCCTTCAACTTCTTCACCTTTTTCATTCCTTTTTACCCGGTAATGTCCTTGGCCTTGCTCCTTAGCCTTCATTGCTGCAAATCAACACTTTAACATTTGTTTTAGAGCATAAATTAGGCATTGGGGGCACTTATACTATGAAAACAAAGTTCCAAATGAGTTAAAATCTCAGACTCATCAAGGGTCGGGATTGTAATGAGTAAAATATGCTTGAACAATATGTCTTTTAAAAAATCTGGGGTTTCAACCCAATTTTACCATCTTTGATCTTAGGGGAACACTTGGGAGGTTATTTCTTAAAGGTTTTTTTCTGTGAGATCATTTAGGTAAGTGTTTTTGACAAATTTACTTTAAACATCGCGATGGTTTAGGATTTTTAAACATCAAATTATTGAGTTTGATGTTCAAAGTTTCGGAGATTTTCAAGATCTCTAGGTTTTGAAATAAATGGTGATTGAGGAGTGATTTCGACTAAATTTTTAATTGGTTTTCACCGTTGACTTCCAAATCCTTTGGGTAACATTATTTTACAAGAATTTCCATATTTAACCCTAGTTTTAATCAAATTGGCCCCATTTTCCAAAAGCTTTGATTTGGGTTTTATTTTGAATTCTTATTTTGTTTCCTTATTTAATTAGATTTTGTTGATTTGGAGACCCTACAAAAAGGATCAACTAGTGCTTGATCACTCACAACAAAGATATTATCATCACACAAGAAAGTGCTATCAAGAACATCACAAGGTAAAGACTCACTATGCTCACATAAAGACAAGCTATTATTTATACTCAACGAGCTACTAGCCACACAATGATGTTCCAAGTTCAAGGAAGTGTAGGCGTTAGCATTGTTACCTTGTAGCTCATAGGAAGAAGTGTCGTCACCTTGGCTATCAACAATAGAGCACATTTTCTCATTTTGGAAGCTTTCAAGAACTTCATGATTCTTCACATTTTGAGGTGCCTCACTAGGTTTGCTTCCAAGGATACCTGCACAAATTTTCAAACAACTAGAGAAAGTAAAGTTACATGAGTTAGGAGAAAAATGTGACAACCCTCTCACAACACTCCACCCAACCTCTCCCTTTTCCACTCTAGAGTTGTCACTTTTCACATCCTTACTCCTCTCAATCTTTTGTCTCTCAATTTGATGGGAGTTAGGGCAAGTGCCAAGGATTCCTTTGGAAGGGTTAGAAGATCCCTTCAAGTTCAACTTCCATTTTGGTGCACAAGGAGTGGGTGTTTTGACTTCCATGTGCAACTCCTTAGTGCCAACCTTACAAGGAGTATCTTGTTTTTCTTCCAAGGGTAACTCCTTAGGCGTATCTTCATGGAATAACTTGCCTCTTTTGTACCATAGACGTAACCTTTTCAAAAACGAATATTTGGAATACCAAGTTAATTGTATGTTTGTATGAATACTTTACCAAAAAAAACTTCAAAAAATCAGAAAAACACAAAAAAAAATTCCAAATTTTATTAGTTTGGTTTGATTTATAAATTTAAAAATTTGACACAATTAGTTTGATTCAATATTTGAAAAATCCGAACCAACCTTGTCATATACACGGTACACCCCTAATTGAAGGGTCAATTAAGTCCTAAGATGATTGAATTTGACTATCCTAAAAACTGCTTAAAGATAATTCACATCCAACCACAAAAAACAAGAAATCCAAAAAACAATCCGAGATTGAAAAATCCAACTTCATTAATTTGATTCGATTTATAAATTTATAAGTGAATTGCTTTTACCATGATCTATGACAGATCCTACTACACGAAGGCGATTTTTTGGTGAATCTTAATGAGCTTTATTTTTATCGAGGCGATATCATAATACAAATAAAATGTTGCTGACTTATTTTCGATGGCCATCTCAACTTGGAGAAAGAGACAACACTATCGTAGGCATCAGTAGCTCTCTTGTAAGATGCCCTCCAAAAAGCAAAACCACAGTCACCAGATGCTCGAAAAGAACTGAGTCATCACTGGAAGAGACAACGGGGTGCGTAACAGTTCAAAGCTTATATGAATAACTTAACCAGTAGGACAGGTGACAAATTATCAGAATACAACCACTCCTAGGATTAATGTGAGGAAAATGATAAAGACAACTCGACAACAATACATCGACGTTAAGATTCAGTTGCTGTCATTGCAAGCCTGCCCGTCCCACTCTTAGTAATAACCAACCCCTTTGATTTCTGCTTGTGATTGCTGTGGGCCTTCATTCCCTCCATTCCCAAGGAAAACCAGACGACCTGCAATGCCCGGGGAATTAGGATTCATAAAGGTTCTTCTTGATGGACAATAAACAACTTTGTAATCTTCCTGTACCTATTGCTCATCATGCATCACTACAGGTATTAATAAGCCACAAGATTACAAGTACAAATGAGCTAGAATATCATACCACCCATGCTTTAGAACGAAAAACTTTCTCCAGTTAAAATGATAGCACACATGCTCTGATCATAGAGTTGGTGCCTCCATTAGCGGGTACCATGAGATTTCAGAAACAATTCCTTATTTATCAAGACACAACTTATTTTTTACTTGCATATCAATGAATTCTAGGTGGTTTCAGAATCCAGTGCAAGATGCATCTATTGTTTGCTTTGAAGCTCTTCAAAATTGGCTTTTAATTCAAGTATAGCACCTGGGTACTTTTCACCTGCAGCACATAAACTTGAGTTCTACAGGTCATCTTCAAAGTTCAACTAAAAGGGTTGCTATGATAGAAGATGGAAAAAAGAGATCAACTCATAATGCAATTTGCTGACTATGAAAGGTTACTGCAGCAACCAACCCAGCCTTCAAAAGAAGCAGTTGCTCAGAGGGTCACACAAGCACGGTAACCTAGACACTAGAATATATGTATATTTCCAACCTAGTTTGACCAAAGAGAGTATACAATTTCTAGTCAAGGCTAAACACGTATATAGACAAAGAAAGCACAAGACTCATTTTTGATGGCATACTAGAGAAAACAAAATAAAAGCTATGCATAGGGCTGAAATAGAAAACAGAATTTAAAACCTATGTTGCTTGTACGCTTCAAAAATGTTAATGGGTGTGTTGGATTCTCCAAAAGTAGTGTATTTCTGGAGAATCCAACACGGGTGCAGAATTAAAAGTGAAGAGACTGCAACTTAGTTTAAAAACTACATGCAGGAAAATGCAAGAGAAACTAACTGTAGTGAAGTAGAAAATAAGCATGATGCAGAAATAGATTTAGAAATTAAAGGCATAATACATAAATATGCCCTTTAACTTGACTTTTCAACTCACATTTATGCCCTCCAACTTTGAGTGCCCACAAGTAGACACTTAAACTTGTATAAAGTTGAACAAATAAACACACACGTCTTGCGTGGCATTCTACATGACAATTTCTGTCCTACGTGGTCCTACGTGTGTTATGCCACGTAGGATCCATGTGTCTACTTGTTCAACTTTACACAAGTTTAAGTGCCTACTTGTGTGACCCAAAGACGGAGGGCATAAATGTGAATGAGGCCAAGTTAAAGGCCAATTGCCAAAATTAAAACTATATGTACAAAAGTGAAAAAGCAACTAAACTTCGCTGAAGAAGTAGAAAAAACAAAGTAGCAAATTACCATTTTTTCGTATAGCAATCTCTCGTATGCGCCGTACGAGACCAGTGATAGGATCAGTGAAGATTTTTGTTTCAAGATTACCCTCTACATACAAGATTGAACTACAATTTGCAGTGCATCAAACAATTATCAGAAGGTCAGATCATTTGAAAGGAGATGAGCAAAAGTATGAAAATACAGATCAACAGAAAGTAAGCATTCAGTAAAAAATGCACAACAAGTTTTCACCAGATAGCCAAATTCAATCGCTTTTCCCTTCCTGGGAGGAAAATGGCCCTCAAATTTGGCTGAAAAATTAGCAATTAGTTATATATTTTTTAAAAAGATTGTGTTGTATAACACTGAACTATTCTTTTAGGGATGTACTGAAATTTTCTTTTGGGATTCTTATGATTTAGGGAAAAGCGAGAGCAGCGAATAAGCCAATTTTTTCATTGCAACTCATTAAAGGCCTAACCTTCAAGCAGGCTATTATATTGACTTCACAACAAATAAAATTAAAAGCGGCTAGATTAACACAACCTTCGTCAGGTTGAATTTTTTAAGTAAACAATGATAAGCATTAGCTAACACAGGAAATCACAGGCATAAATGAATGGCATAAGACCAAATTTAACTTAAACAGTAACGAGATGGAGGAAACCGGAAGCATACCCAGGAACAATACTCTTCACGGCCATTTCCCCCAACCTCTCTGGATAGACTGAGACTCTGTGCCACTGAACCGCACACCTATTGGCATATTCTCCTGGCTCTTCATTATCAAACGGCCTCCTGTTGTTCCGAATTCCACCTGTTCCAAGGGATAGCAGAGTCACTGTCCTCCCACTTTTCAACCTCTTTTGTATAGGTATCTGGCCAACTTGACCAACCATGATTGCCTGTCCCCAATTCCACATAAAAACATCAAACCAACGTATATTTGTGGAGTTAATATAATTATGACTATGATTGTTGCGTCTTCTATTTTTCTTCGTTTAGTGGGATAGAAAGTAGATATTGCAGCTATACCAATTTCTCTTTAAATACTGGAAAGACCATAATTTTCACACTGCTAATTCAAAAACAACTCAATCAATCAATCAACCATTCCCTAATCCCAATTTCAGCTAGGGGTACACTAGATGAATCTTATATATCCAATCTTCTCTATTCAGATCCATTTTGTTTCAATACTAAATAATTCCGCTAAAATGCCAAAAGCAAAAAAATAACAACAAATCCCCACTCAATCACCAAAAGATTTACAATGTATATATGCATGAACTCTATTAGTGCATTTACATATATAAAATACAGACACACAAACTACTATGAACTGTCAGGATCATATCTTTGTGAATTGTAACATGCAAAACAGTGTCTTAATCTATTAAATGCCAACAACCATGATTAGCTACATGAATCCTCACAACCATGATTCTCCATTTAAATTCATATTATACCGACAGTATGTAGAATAAAAATAAAAGAACCAAAAGAATAACAAATAAAGAGTGATATGAGTTAACTACATTTTTTACTAAAATAAACATCTCTGAAAGGGCTAATAGACTCAAAGAAAGCATAGGACCTAAAGTAAACATACTGACATGAACATATAACACCTATATAGATCCTTTTTTATTTCTTTAATAATTGAGACATCCCTGAGGGCCAGTGGCTCACAGTCCAAAACTCGGTAGATAATAGTCCCACCCCTCTACCCCTCAACTTAAATGCCAGGCTTTTGTCTGCAGTAAAATTCGAACCCCTGACGTACGCCGAACCCACAGATAACGAATTACATTTTACCACTAGACCAAGGCCCAGGGGCATATCACCTATATAAATCCTTTTCATTGTACCTATCTTTCGCTAAGTTTGCATGGTACTAAGAAATTACAGTATTACGAGATAACTCCTTCCATGTGATTTTAATTCTGCCTCGGCCTTTTAACACATTCACTCACCATGGTTTCACGCCTACGCATTGCTGCATTTGGAGATCAACGCAGGACATGACCAAACCATCCCAATAGACCTTTTCTTATTTCATCCTCAATGCGTGCTACTTGCACCTTCTGTCAAACGTTGTCATTTTTAATCTTGTCTAATCTTGTATGAGCATATTTACATCTTAGTATTTGCATCTTTGCGAGACTCATATTGTAGACGTGGAGGACTTTAATGCCCAACAGTCACTTCCATATAATATTGTTGGTCTCATAACCGATCTATAGAACTTACTTGTTACTTTGGTAGGCATCATTTTATCACGACATTCTAACAACACTCTTAGCAATACTTCTCCATTTCAATCATCCGATTTTGATTCTATGTGTCATATTTATCTTCATCTATCATTCCATTTTCCTAATATATAATGAGTCTAGATATCTGATTTCTATGCATTGAGACACCAAGATCCTGCCTTATCTCACCTCAACTTCACTGTTCTTAACTTCTTATCCTGACTTAACTTGTCGTGAATATATCCAGTCTTCCTACATATCCTCACACCCTTATTTTCTCCATAGTTTAAACTTTTGGTTAACTCCCTCATTGATTTCGTTAATTAGAACGATTTGGTCATCAAATAACATACATTATGCGAAATCAAGTTGTATTGTGTCAGTTCGCTCATCCATAAACAGGGTAAACAAGTACGACTCAATGTCAATCCCTGGAGTAAGTCCACGATGATGGAGAACTCCTTTATATCTCCTACTACTGTTCTAAGGCAAGTGATGAATCCTTCGTACATATCCTTTATGACACTTACAAATTCAATATAAATTTTTCTCTTCTTCAATACCCACGCAAAGGACCTTTCTTGGTAATCTATCATATGCTTTCTCCAAATTCCAAATAATAGATGAACAAGGTTCACAATCTAGCTTCATTTATCACAATTCACCTAGTAATACCTACTCCTAATCAATTCCCAAGTGGACAAAGAACAATTACATACTTAAACCCCATTATGTGCATGCATACCAACTATTGGCTCGTTCATATATCATTACATACAGAGCCACATATTGGTAAATACCACCCAAACACCTATCCCAATGGCCAACAGTCTTTTCCCAATAGACTCTTGGTATCTCAATGACTCAAACACCCAATCTCATCATTGGAGGTGGAGGGTCCTTTCAACTAAGCTATCCCTCCTAGTCATGGAGACACACAAGTTCATTCATGTAAATGGATAGAATCCTGTCGAATAACACGTGTTATTGAAAGCAATTTCTTTATACATAACTTACAACAAACAGATGCACCACAAGCAGTGTAAACTTGTCTCCATTTGCTATAATTTACCGTGTAAATACCTACATCCAAGCAAGTGTCAAGTAAACTATCAGCACTAAACATGCATTTAAACGCCCAATATGTATATGCATAAACCCGCTATTCACATCATCAACAAACAAAAACACACTATTTCATTTTTTGACCATGAACAAATAAAAACACAATTTCATATATGCAAACAGTTAGTATAACTTTCAAATGAATACCTAACATACAAAATCAATTTCTCAATCTGTTAATTGCGACAAATGGATACACAAGGTTTGCATATCTATCTCTATTTATCAAAATTCACCTTGTAAATACCAACGTCCAAGCCATTCTCGAGTGCACGTTCAATGTATTTGCGTTCTTGTTTCATCTCAGAAGCTGAAGGTGATGAAAAACCAGTTGATTCTGGTTCGGAGTCCGAAGCAGGCCCCAATTCAGTGTGGTCCGAATCCGGAGAGGAGAAATCGTCTGTGGCTGAAGAGATTTTTGTGCAAAAAGACAGTGAAGACAGCTGCGAAGCTTTTATGGAGCTAGGGTTTGTCAGCATCGTGCGTAAGAACTTTCTCGATAGTGAAGACGCCATTGATATTCCTTTGAATGTTAATTTTCTCCAGAAATGTAAATTTTATGAGCCCTAACTTAAACCCTTGGATGCCGTTTGGTGGGAACAATTTGGGAAAAATGAGTAGCTTAGTGAAAATTATGAACTTGTTTCGACTACTTTATCCTCTGCTTAAACATCTTCAATCCAAAATTATATTTTACTTCATTTACATTATTTTATTACATTGCATAAAATATTTAATTTTGACATATTATAAATGGAAAAAAGAGAATAATATTCTTGAACTATAAGAAAAGATCTAAAAATACTCTTCATTTCATCTATTTTGTTAAGAATAACCCTCTGATAATTTTTTAGGCTTCTTTATATCCTTAAAACTAACAACTTTTCTCTTATTTTATTTATAAAAAAATTATTTATTATGTGTCGTTTTTTATCAGGTGAAATAAAACCCTCCACCCCCACAAAGTTGATGACATGGAAAACAAGATTAGCATAATTATGTTGGATCCCTCACATTAAGCTTCCAAAGAATCTTCAGTAAAAATGAAATATTCGCCTCTAACTCATTGTTGGATAAATTTTCGAGAGATTATACAATGCTTGAAAATTCAGATAAAACAATCAAATTTTATTCTCTTCTCCACATTTCATATGTCAGAATCTGTAAATGTAAAATTATGTGTTTTATATCTGACTTTTATTGCTCATAATATTGATTTGTATTTTATCCAACAATATATTTTCAACAACCAATCAAACTTTTCAATTCATAATACCAGTTGGTATAAATTTTTCGCTAAAATTTAGTTACCGAAATTGATACTTCATTGAATCTTCAATTCACTTTATCTCTTTCTTGTTTTCAATTCTTAGCTTCTATTTAAAAAAAAACTAACTCTCAACTTCAATATCCTCTTATTTAATTTCTAATATTTTACTTTATGTTCCCCTGTGCGTATAACAATTTGCCTCTAAAAATTGGTAGAACCAGACATTTTATTTTAAAATGAAGCTTATAAAAAAAATCTTTTTTTGTTGTAAATATGTTGAACTAAGTGGATTGTCCACGAGTTTATTCATGAACTTATACTTATCATGTATGTATATTTCTTAGGTGATATGAATCTTTTCGGGATAACAATGTATCTACTAATTTAGCATTCAACATGGTGACCTTTTGATTGATTTCTCAACCTAAAAATAGAGATATCATTCACCATTGTAAGATACACTTGAGTAGAAGAAAAGTTCTCTCCTCCATCAACTTATCTTGTTTTTTTTTCTTTATAATTATATTGCTATGAGCTTAATTTTATAATACGTTATTAGCACGAGTCTCTTATTTTATTTTCATCATCACCATTAATTTAAATTTATTTTTCTTCCTATGTTGGAAAAGGTTCAAGAATGAATCATTACCATTGTGTCTTTCGAATGGACAACTAGAAGGTGCATTTTGATGATTGTTGGTGATGAACATGTGCTATACTTGAGTAAGTATTTTTGTCTACATAATTGCTTAATCCGGTTATCTCAAAGAAGTTTATTCTCCAGGTATATATCAAGTTATCTTCATTTTAATATTCTTGAATGGATGATTCATTGTAAACTGCATGAAGTGCAAAATAAGAAAATCACGAGATTTAGTATAATCTAAGAATGATAAAAATGGACATCCATTTTTGAATAGCAATAAGGTGTTATGACAAGTATAAAAGATAAATAAAATAAAAGGTATATTGGTAATACTAGAGAAATTTTTACTATGTGGTATTGACTTTATTGAATACTAATTCAAAGTGTGATCTGGTCAATTTAGTTTGTTAGTAGTATCCTATATTCTAGGGTTGTTAGCAGGTCATGATGCAGTATTTTTATTGGTTAGTTGTTGCTTTATAACTTAATGACTTAGTAGTTTGCTTATTTGTAGCCTATATAAAGGCAACATTTGCTTTGATTTAATATATAGAAAAAGCTAAGGTTTTAGCACAAGTCTAATACTCTTATACTTTGCATCTTTGTTCTTTAAGTTTGCAGTCTATCTTTCCTCAACATCTTTGGTATCAGAGTCATGAGAAGTAATGTTAATGCACTGAGTGCAGCATAACCACTCATTCCCATTTATTTTCAAGAGAGAAAGCTACGAATTCTAAAGTATTTGTATGAAAATTATACTCAAATCTCAAGATCTTTGGGACTTGGTAGAAAGAGAATTTGTAAATCCTGATGAAGAAACTAGATTGTCGAAAAACAAGAAAAAAATGCCAAGACATTGATGTTTATCCAGCAGGCTGACCATGATAGCCACTTTTCATGGATTGCAGCAACAACCAAATCAAAGCACGTTTGGTTCATTCTGCAGAAGGAGTTTCATGGTGATTCAAAGGTCATCATGGTGAGATTGCAGTCACTTCGGCGTGACTTTCAAGCCTTGATGATGAAAAATAGAGAACAAATAGCTGATTTGCGAAGATATTGTGAAGCTCAACTCTAAAATTTAATCATGTAGTTGTTGTTATAGAAGAGTTTAAGGATCTATAAATTTTTATCTTTGATGAACTTATGAGATCTCTTCAAGCTCATGAGGTGCGAACCAATTGATCTATAGAGAAGAATGAAGAGAAACCATTCCAAGTGAAAGACAATGTCACTAAATATGGAGAAAATAATGGTCCAGCAAATAGAGGTCATGGAAGAGGAGGATTCCACGGTAGTCGAGGTCGTGGTTATGGAAAAGGCAGAGAAAGGAAAAATGGGCACATGCAACCCAATAAGCAAGGCAACACAAAGAATGACGTTCAATATCATCATTGTCACTACTATGGGCATATAAAGGGTGATTGTTGGTATAAATACCAAAAAATGAATTTTGCAGCAGAAGAAAATGAGGAAAAGAATTATCATTTTATGGTCTGCATTCATACAAACCATAAGCCAAGTGATATCTGGTTTGTAGACACTGGTTGCTATAGATGTTGAGACTGGTGTTGATGATGAGAGTGAGAGGGTCGATGAGAAGTTAGCCGAGGAGATTGATGAGGAGAAGCTAAGAGCTGAAGAGCACGGGATTGCTGAGTTACTGGCCGAGCTGCATGAGACCGATGAGGTCATTCTTCAGGCTGCACTGGAGAGATCTCTTCGAGAGACTTCAGAGGTTGGGTCTAGTGGTGTCACTCCAAACTCTACCATACCTCATGTTTCTAAGAAGGGCACTGATGGCCCTGTTGAGCCTCACATGCCACCTTTAGTGATCCTATTGTCGGGCATTGATGCCCTCTTAAGGCTTCACCTCTCGCGACTCCAGATGATAGTGCACCACGTGCATAGCCTATCAGAGGGACCCTTTCTCTCAACCTTTCACTATTTTTACTTATTTTGCATTGAGGACACTACATTTTATTTTTGGTGGGGTAAGGGCCTTCGTGCCAATATTCCTCCTTTGGTTGTATTTTGTTATTTCGTATTTTGAACAATTATAGTTTGATGTTTCTTCATATTAGAGTGTTTTTTTAGGGTAAATGTGTGTCTCTTTATTTCTATCTTTTTTTCCCTTGATGTTGCAACCCCCCATGAGTTCAAATCGTGAATGTTTGAAGTTTTCATTGATAACAGTTTGAGAATCGATTTTGTTCAATATCGATGTCTAGAATAGTACTCATGATGAGCATGATCTGTAGTGATTGGTGTTGTGAGAACAAAATTGATGTGGTTACACCTTTGATCGATCTCTTTTAATTTTTTTGACTAGATGTGTTTTGATGTGAGACTTTCAATTAACATCACATGTACACTTTTGATCTTTTTGAGGTGTGCTAAATGAGTGTATTTTGAAGCACCATGTGTGGTGCACTTTTACTTAAAAGTATGCATGTGGAGTCGTAGAATTTTCCTTGTTTGTTCAATTGTGTTAATCTTGGTGAATGTGAGACATGATCTTGGGAAAAATTCAATGAGAGGACCACATTGTCCATAAAGCCTTTTGTGACTACCTTGTGAGGGTGTGAAACCATTGTTGGCACCAATTGAGCCTAACTTATTTGTTGACAACCAAAAGAAGCCTCTTGAATCAAATTTTCCCTATCTTCTCACCAAAAATCCTCTTTGAAGCATTGTGATGAGTGAATAGCCAACTTAGGCCAAAATCCTAAGTTGGGGATGTGAAAAGGAAGGACGAGTGAAAGCCAAGTAAAGGGAAAAATGAAGAAGAAATGAGACTCAAATCCGAAAGTTTTGCAAAAAGAAGGAAACCTTCCTTATAAAAAAATTATGTGTATATATTATCATTATGATGGAAATAGCTGGGGGAAATATAAATGAAAAACAAAAGTGAATGAAATAAGGGGGATTCCAAATAAATTGAGTGATTTGTTAAGATTTGAGTTCTCAAATGAAAAAAGAAGAAAAAGAACTTGAGAAGAGGTGATGATGATTGCAACAATGCTTTGAAAAGGGTATAAGTCACCAATCCAAATTTACCATACCATAACCCTCAGCCCCATTACAAGCCTAAAAGACCCTTGAGATCTTGCATTAACTAGGTTGCGTGATGATTGGAAAATATTGTCAAACCTATGGGACAAAGCTTGCATGTATTTCTCTTTTGAGAGAGTGAGAGTTGCATTGATTCCTATGACCTTTATTGATTTTCTTTGTGAGAGCATGAAATCATTCTTGATGTGCGGGCACTTGAATGCATTTGTTGAAACATGTTCTTGCATTAGACAAGAAGCTAAAGTTATCTTGAGCTTGTGTTGAGACTAACTAATCATCATTTGAAGCTTTTTTGCTATTGAGAGTAATCTTTCTATGGCACTTTAATGCTAGCTCTCATTGAGTATTGTTGTAGACACCCTTAGTGAGCCTATTGTGTTCTTGATTTACTTGAGGACAAGCAAAAATTTAAGTTGGGGTGTTGATGAGTGGTAGATTTGCACCCATTTAAGGTTCATTTAGCTCAATAATTAGTGTCCTCAATTTCTAACTTTGTCCTTTTCTAATCAAATATTGATGTTTGCAGCTATGAAGGCAATTGGACAAGGCAAGGGTTGATGTGTGAAAGAATGGGAAAAAAAATACAAAAAGAAGTGCAAAGTGAACATTGTTGATTGCCTAACATGAAGGACAGATCACCAACTGAGCAAGACCTTGATGAATATGAGATTTGGACTCATTTGGGGCTTTGTTTGTACAGTTTTAGTATCCTCAAATGCTTAATTTGTGCCATAAACTGATGTTAAATCCTTGATTTTCAGGTATATGGATTGAAGAATAAAGTAATGACACTAATAGGCAAAAAGGAACAACATAAGCTGAAAAAGGAGAGACAAGAAAGCCTGAAGATTGCCAAGAGAACTTGGTGAGTCGTCGCGTTGCCCCTAAACCACCTAATTTTACAGAACACTGAGCCTGGAACGAAGAAAACTTAGGCAAACTGCGTTCTCTATTGGCGAATCACCGACTGCATTGGCGAAGAAAATTGTACTGCCGAACTCACTGATCAAGACCAAGACGAAATTGAATTGGCGAGCTAAAGGACTTAAAGGTGCATCGCGGAAGTGATCGGCGATCCCGATCTAGATCGCCTAAAGTTACAGTGTTTGAATGAGGAAAAGGTGAAGAATAAAGGGGCGATGGAGTAGAACAATCGGTGAATTGTCGACTTTCCTCGCCGATCAACCCTAAAAAGCAACATCTCAGATCAGTATAAATTAACTTTTAGAAGAGAGAGAAATTATTCAGTCATTATAGAATGAAATAGAGAGAACGAAAATGTTATTCTTGTTGATTTTAAGCAATTTTGGCAAGAGATTTCAATTGGGTATTGTAATAGAAAAGATATTATTCATCTTAGAACTTTGACTTTCAATACCTAGCTATGGAGCATGTATTAGGTACTAAATTTATTTATTAGCTAAAATCCTAATCTTAGGGGTTTGACAATGTGATTAATTGTTGAATGTGGCTTGATGGGTGTTAGTTATTACTAATTTTAGTGCTAATCCAAAGTGGGTCTAACCTATCTTTGTGGTTTAATACTCTATTGCATGTTTATTTCAATAAAATTTAGTGTTTTATGCTTGCTTAAGAAAAAAGTGTAAAGCTAAAGTGATAAGTTGGAACTCATAGTTAGTGGGTCATGATGGATTCAGCTCGAGAGAGTGAATCCTAAGACTCATGCTATGTATTCAGCTCGAGACAGTGGATGTAGTGATATTGTGGACTGATCTTTATGTTTAGAGTTTTAAGGTTCGAGAGAACTTAGTTGAAACGGGGTAGTTGTTCGAGAGAAAAGTGCCTCATCTAAAGTCCATCCTACCCATGGAGAGTTAGCACTTTTGGTTAGAAATTTGCACCCATTGAGTTACATATAGCAACTGGTTGGTCAATCCCCCAAGTACCTTTCTCATATTTGATTGTTCTCAATTACTTTTTGAGGCTGTTTTCTGATCTAAAACACCCTTCACCCTGACATTGTTGCCACCCTTTAAATTTCACTAATCATTTTCGAAAATCTCTAGTCCTTTAGCTATAAAAATCACTGTTGTAACTTCATATTTGAATTCAATACATAACTACTCTTTGTGGGATCGACCCCAACTCTTAAGTTGGGTTTATACTGCTTAACGATCATCTACACCTAGTATCAGATGAGATGTAATTGGTACGTTAATCAAAATAGCACCGCTGTCGAGGAGTGGTGTTGTTTAGAATTCTCTTATCAAAGTTTGATTTGTGATTTTGTTTTCTGAAGTGGAATCGACTTGATTTGTTTTGTGGTTGTGTTGGCAGTGTTGAACATGAGAGGAAATGAGTGAGGAAGAGACTAATGATAGCCAAGTAGGTCACTAAGGTGATGTTGACAATATTAATAGTGTGCATAACCCAACCCAATTGAGTGGGATTGGTGCAATGTGTCTACCATCAACTGAAGAGAATGGATATATTCCATGTCACTAGCACAACTCTTCATCTCCTGCCAATGAAGGGACTTTATTGTGGGTTGATTCACGAAGACCCACATGAGCATATGCGGAATTTTATAGAGGTTTATGGTCCGTTCTCATTCAAGAACGTATCACAAGAATCAGTCAGTCTCAGATTATTCTCATTATCTCTGACGGGTGAAGCTAGCAAATGGCTGGCTGAGTTACCGAAGAATTTCATCACATCTTGGAATGAGCTTACCACGACATTTAATGCGAGGTTCTTTCCCCCCATCGAGGATGATGAAACTCAGAGACAACATTCAAGGTTTCAAGTTTCTTGAAGGTGAACCTATCCATGAAACGTGGCTGAGGTTCAAAAAGCTACTACTTCAATGCCCGACTCACGAACTTCCAAACAATGTGTTGCTCCAATACTTCTACCGAATTCTTGACTCGATAAATAAAATAGTAGATGATCAATTGGTTCGAGGTGGAATAATGTCGCAATCGTTTGAGGTGACTCCATTTCTTCTCGATGACATGACGAAAATAAATCAAGCATGGTACACTCAAGAAGATCAAGTTTCACATTTTTGCTTTAGAATGACTCAAGAGCAACTTAATAAAGAAAGAGAAAGGGATGAGAACATCACCAAGATGTTAGCCCAAATGGAGCTGCTACAAGCATAAGTGGTAGAAAATGTAAGGAAACCCAAAGGAGCAAGAAGAGTTTTCAGAGTTGAGGAGGGTTCTTCCGAGAGCTATTCAAAGTCGGGGGAAAATCAAGGTTGGAACTCTCACATATTTGAAGAGGGTTTCTGCCCACGCTATTTGTAGTAGGGTGGGAATCAAGGTTGGAACTCTCACAAAGAAGAATAGCGGAGAAGATACTATCAAGAATGGGCTGAGCAAAGTGATTCTTGAAAAAGAGAGGATGACCATGAAGAAGATCAATCTCAATCGAGTGAGAGCCCAAAGTTAAAGGAGAGTGCAAGTATTCTCCGAGTGGACGATTTGTTGTCTCGCATCCTTGATAAATTTGAGGGCTCGGATGACTTGCTAAAAGGGATGAAAGCCGATTTCTCATCATTAAACAATAGAGTGAACTCTCATGCTGATGCAATCAAGCTACTTGAAAGTCAGTTGAGTCAACTTTCGGCACAATTGGAGCCAAAAATAATGGGGGACGGCGAGACCATACATATAAAAACTTTGGTGGAGGATGGTGATAGAGATTTGGTTGTGGTTACTCATAGTGGAAAGGTAGACGTAGGTGATATGAAAGGTAATGATGAAGTACAAGCTCATGAACAAGACAAAGGTATTGAGGAAGAAGAGATACTTATCCAACAAAGCGTTGCCAAAAAGTTACAAAAAGATGTAGGAAAAAACACTCCAATCTCAAAATTGGTGCAACCTCTCCCCAAAATACCTCATCCATTTCCCCAACGTCTCAAGAATAAAAATGAGGATGAAAAGTTCAAGAAGTTCTTATCGGTGTTCAAGACATTATCGATTAATCTCTCTCTAGTGAAGGCATTGTTGGAGATGCCGGGTTATGCCAAGTTTATGAAGGAGTTAGTCACAAAGAAAATAAGCTTAGACTTCGAAACAATTTAAGTCTCTCATAGTTGTAGTGAAATTATGACTAATGAGATGATTAAAAAGAAAGAAGATCCCTGATATTTCACCATCCTTTGCATTATCAGTATGCTCCAATTTGCCAAGGCCCTATGTGATTTAGGAGCAAGTATAAATCTAATGCCATACGCAATCTATAAACAACTTGGGTTGGGTGAACCGAAATCCACAATGATGAGGCTCTTGATAGCAGACCGATCTATCAAACACCCCGTACTCTATGACATCTTGGTAAAGGTTGACTGATTCATCTTTTCGACTGATTTTGTCATTCTTGATTGCGAGATTGATGTTGAAATTCCCATTATTTTTGGAAGACCATTCTTAGCAACTGGGAGAGCGTTGGTGGATGTTGAAAGTGGAGAATTGAAGTTTCGGTGAACGAATATGAAGTCGCATTTAATATGTTTAAGTCAATGAAGCACCCAAGTGATATTCATGTGGTTTCGACTATTGATGTAATTGATGAAGAAATGGCTAGTGTGAGCCAATGGATGTGTATGAGTGAACCACTTGAGGTTGTGCTTGCAAACTATGATGAGTCCGAAGTCTAAGGTTACGATGAGGTAGTAGCTGCCCTTTCGGGTTTGGGGTACTATTCAAAGACTCCATTGAAGCTGGATATTGATTTAAAAAATTGAGAAAGTCCTCTCGCAAAGCCATCAACGGAGGAACCACCGAAGCTTGAGTTGAAAGTGCTCCCTTCCCATCTTCGATATGCATTCTTAGGGATGAATAACACCTTACCCGTAATCATTGCATCTGATTTGCTTGAATGGAAAGTAAAGTTGCTTCTTGAAGTGTTGAGAAGATATATGAATGCTATTGGATGGACTATCGCTGACATAATGGGCATTCCTCCCAGTATTTGCACTTACAAAATTCAACTTGATAGCGAATGTAAATCGAGTGTTGAGCATCAAAGAAGATTGAACCCACCGATACAAGAGGTGGTGAAAAAGGAGATAATAAAGTGGTTGGATGCAGGTGTGATCTGCCCTATTGAGGATAGGAACTGGGTGAGTCCGTATAATGTGTACCGAAAAAGGGAGGCATCACAGTAGTCCCAAATGAAAAGGGGGAGCTTGTGTCTATAAGACTGGTAACAGGATGGTGAGTATGCATGGATTACCGGAAGTTAAACTTGTGGACCGAAAAAGATCACTTTCACATGCCTTTTATGGATCAAATGCTTGATCGACTTTCAGAAAGATGATGGTATTACTTTTTAGATGGGTACTCCAGATATAATCAAATCTCTATAGCTCCGGAAGACCAAGATAAAACCATTTTCACTTGCCCATATGGGACGTTTTCTTTCAAAAGAATGTCATTTGGGTTATGTAATTCCCCAGCAACGTTTCAATGTTGCATGCTATCTATTTTTGCTGATATAATAGAAGATTCGATGGAAGTCTTCATGGATGACTTCTCAACTGTGGGTGACACTTTTGAAGCATGTTTGGCACACTTGGGGAAGATCCTTCAAAGATGTGTGGAGACAAACTTGGTCCTATATTGGGAGAAATACCACTTCATGGTTAGAGAATGTATAGTTCTTGGTCACAAAGTATCACAAAAAGGGCTGGAAGTTGATAAAGCAAAGATAGAAGTAATTGAGAAGCTACCACCACCAATCTCAGTGAAAGGTATTTGTAGTTTTTTGGGGCATGTCGGCTTTTACCAGACGTTCATCAAAGACTTTTCAAAAATTGCACACCCTTTGTGCAAGCTCTTAGAGAAGGAAGTAAAATTCAACTTTGATGACGCATGTATGGCATATTTTAAGTGTTTTAAAGAGAAATTGATTTCCACCTCGGTGATCATTAGTCCCGATTGGTCAGCACCCTTCAAAGTGATGTGTGATGCAAGTGGTACGGCATTAGGTGTTGTGTTGGGACAAAAACACAACAAACTATTCCATCTCATTTACTATGCAAGCAAAACTCTGAATGGTGATCAACGTAATTATACAGTTACGGAGCAAGAATTACTTGCGATGGTATATGATTTGAGAAATTCCGGGCATACTTGCTAGGCACCAAAGTGGTTGTACACACCGATCATGCTGCTCTGCGTTTTTTGATGGCAAAGAAAGATACCAAGCCAAAATTGATAAAGTGGGTGCTATTGTTGCAAGAATTTGATTTTGAAGTCAAAGACAGAAGAGGTTGTGAAAATCAGGTGGCTGGCCACCTATCAAGGTTAGAAGGCAAGGAAAATGATAAGCTAGAAGTGGACATAAATGATGCCTTCCCCGATGAACACGTATTCACGGTAATTCTACAACAAACTCCTTGGTATGCTAATTTTGCTAACTATGTAGTATGTGGATTGTTACCGGAAGAACTAAACTCCTATCAACAAAAGAGGTTCTTACTCGATGTCAAGAAATACTTTCGGGATGAACCATACTTATTCAGAGAGTGTGCAGACCATATCATTAGGAGATGTGTGCCAGAAGAGGAATTCAATGAAATTCTCCATGTTTATCATACTTCACTGGTTGGTGGTCATCATGGTGAAGTGCGTACAGCTGCTAAAATCCTTCAAAGTGGTTACTACTGGTCATCCCTTTACAAAGATGCTTATGAATTTGTTAAGAAATATGTACAATGTCAAAAACAAGGTGGAGTGTCTAGAAGACATGAGCTCCCTCTCTCAAACCTATTTTTGAAGTTGAGTTATTTGATGTTTGGGGAATAGATTTCATAGGTCCATTTGTGAGTTCGTTTGGTAATAAATACATTTTGGTGGTAGTAGATTATGTTTCTAAATGGGTCAAAGTTGTAGCACTACCAAACAATGAAGGGAAAAGTGTTGCTCAATTCTTAAAACGCTACATCTTTGCTAGGTTCGGCACCTCTCGGGCTATTATTAGTGATAATGGATCCCATTTCTGCAACAGGCTTTTTCCATCTGCATTAAGCAAATACTGGGTGCGACATAAAGTAATAACGTCATATCATCCTCAAACGAGTGGCCAAGTGGAAGTTTTGAATCGAGAGATCAAGAGTATCTTGGCTAAGACTGTCAATGCAAATAGGACCGATTGGTCTCGAAAGCTGGATGATGCTCTGTGGGCATATCGCACTGCCTACAAGACACCAATTGGTATGTCTCCTTATCAACTAGTTTTTGGGAAATCTTGCCATTTACCGGTTGAACTAGAACACAAAACGTTATGGGCATTAAAGGCTCTGAATCTGGATTGGCCAAGACTTCAAAAGGAAGAGTAGACCAACTAAATGAATTGGATGAATTCAGGTTTAGGGCGTACGAAAGTTCAGCCCTCTACAAAGAAAATATGAAGAAGTGGCATGATTCTAAAATCCTTAGGAGAGAGTTTCAAGTTGGAGATTGGGTGTTGCTATATAATTCTCGACTGAGACTCTTTCCGAGAAAGATCAAATCAAAATGGTCAGGCCCATTTAAAGTAACACGGGTGTTCACAAATGGAGCCATTGAAGTTGAACGCAAAGAGGGTCTTGCCTTCAAGGTGAATGGGCAACGCTTGAAGTTGTATTTCGAAGAATGCTATGAAATTTCCGTGATTGAAGTGGTGTATCTGGAAGATGCTTGAAATCATTTCCACATCGTGCCACAACGTTAAATAAGGCGCTTCTTGGGAGGAAACCCAAGTGTTGTTATTTTGAATAATGTGTGCTGAATGTGCAGGTGTAGGTGATTCTGCGAGGCTAAGAGTCATTCGGCGGTATGCCGAGTAAGCTCGGCGATCACCTAGTTGATCGCCTTCATGGCATCAACAGTTGGCTGAGACACTGGAACATTAGGTGAGATATATGTCCACTCGGCGATTCGCTGAAGTGATTGGGCGACCCGAATTTCTCCACCTTTTTGCACCAACCCTGATAGCCTGGAGTCTTAGATCTTTTGGCGAGGTCTCACATCCATTAGGTGATGCGCTGATGTGATTTGACGGACTTGCTCTTGTCCGCTTTCCTGCCCAAAATGGAATAGTTGCATACTAGAAAATTCGGCGAGCTCCAGCCAGTTTGGCGAATCGCCAAACGGTTCGGCGATTGCAGCAACCCTTCGCCAAATGGGCGCCTAGTGAAGATTCTATTTGTTTGAGTACCAATACTTTATCTTTATTTTTGTTAATGTTTGTTCTCTACTCACATTGGGGACAATGTTGGATACTTTTGGTGGTGGTGGTAGGAGTCTGATTGTTAAATCTTGTGTTCTCTCGAAAGTTATTCGAGTATCGGTTGTGATCAATATCGATGACTTGAATAGTGCTCGTAATTGAACGAAATGAATATGCGGCTACGATGAGACCAAATGAAGTTACATAGACAATATATGGACATTTTGCATCTCGTTGTGACTAGCCGATTATTGAATGAGTCTCTTGTGATGAACACTGCTTACTAGCTAGAAAGTGTGGAGTCTCATTTGATATTAGTGTCAATGCGGTGTCTGATGAGCGTACCTTGAATATTGTGTGTGATGACACCTAGAATTTGCCCCGTTAGTTCGGTTGACTAAAGTGATGCAAGCTCTTGAAATGATCTTAGGCAAAAAAATTGATGAGTGAAATAAATTGACATTATACCTATTTTTGTGGCCAACCTTATGAGATGGTGTGAACCTTGCTTGAACCCTTTGAGTCTTATCCTTTTTCTTTGAAGAAACTTGAACAATTGTGACCCTTCTTTATCGTTTCACCCATAACCCTCATGAAGTGTGGTTGGTTTGAATAGCCAACTTAGGCCAAAAGCCTAAGTTGGGGGTGTGGTGAAAAGAGAAGGTAAATCAAGAAGTGTAAAAAATTCCCCTTAGAACAATGGTTTTGAAAGAGATGGAACCCCTCCACAAAAAAAAAGAACGAGAAAGTTGTGAAATAAAGTAGTTGAAGTTGCAAAAGAAATGGGGTATCCGGTAATCCATTTGAAAGTGAATAATGGGGTGAATTATGAGCATGATCAAAGTGTTGAATAAAAGGAAGAAACTGATGTTCAGACGACATTTCATGAGGGTAGCAGCCATTGAGCCTAAATGACCATACTTTTACACTCTGCCTCGTTACAAGCCTTGGAAAGACCTTTGTGATCTTGAGTGAGCTGAAGCGAATGTTAATTGGAAATAAGGGTAAACCTATTGGTGAAGTCATGCATGTGTTCATCTTTCTGAGTGTGAAAGTCGTATGTGATTCCGGAACTATAAATTGTTGAAGAACTTGGTGTGAATGGGGAATAATTGATTAATGTTATCAATGACACTTAATCCAGTTCTAAGTGTCTACGATCGTTAGTCAGTATAATAACCCAACTAAATGAGTTGGGGTCGAATCCCACAGGGAGTGGTACGTGTTTAAGATTCAAGAGTAAAGTAAGAATATGCTCAAGTCAATCATAGGAATAGACATTTACGAATAAAAATATAATGTAAATCAGGGGGTGACACAAATGTCAAATAAGGGGGTTTTGGTTTTAACTATTAGCTACAACAACAACAAATAATACGAAAGTGACAATAATGAGACGGGTTCTTGGGATGTGATTGGATTATAGGCTAAGGTAGACAAATGGGTAATTGTAACTGTTAGTAAATAGTTGTAAATTAGTGAATAAGCTAGACTTTAGAGGGGATAAACTTTCTCTCGAACAATCTACCCCGAATCAAGTCGGTTTCTCTCGAACACCAACAAGCATGCAAATAAGAACAACCTTCACTTTAGTCAATTCACTCTCTCGAGCTGAATGTGTGGAAAAGGGTTCACTCTCTCGAGCTGAACTCATGACAACCCAATACCCACAGACCATCAATTCAGTAATCTTGGTTTTAAAACCTCTCTCTCGAGCAAGCCAAAAACACGAAGGTAGAACTGCATTTGTAACTACAATTCGTTAAATTGAACCACAATTGCTGAATGAAATCACTTCTAAACAACATTTAAACTAACAAATACCTACAAGCTAAATCAGCCCATAATCAGATAATCACACCCCAAGAATTGAAGTTTTAGCTAGACAGCATAAAAAGATAAAAATCATTATCAAATTGTGTTTCCATCAACTGGGTAAGATTAATTTCGTCTTTACAAAGGTCCAAATTGAAGAATCTCAAAAACCCACTTCCAATTTCTCAAAAATAGAAAACTTCAATTCTTTAAAGCTAAGGAAAACTTGTCTCCCAACTCAGAGTTCAAACTCAAAAATTACTCTAATGAATGTTCGGAATAAAATTTGATACTAAACATAATGTTTGAAAATGTATTTATAGTCGCCAAAAATATGTTGCGAAGGGCCATTCGGTGCAGTAAGTCGGGCTCGCCGATCCGCCATTTGACCCATTTCATCGCCTTCTTGCTTTGGACTTCAGCATCCTCAAGGTCTGTAACTTTGGGCGATCTAACACTGCATCGCGAAACCACTCGGTGATCCGTCGACTGCTCATTTCTATCGCCAACTTGATTTTCTCCTTTAGGGCTTGGCACACTGGAACTTTAGGCGAGGTATTGGCCATTTGGCGACTCACCAAATGGTCTTGGCGATCACCAGGTTCTCTTTTCTTCTTTCTTTTAGCTCGCTTCGTTCCTTTTTGCAAGTTAGTGTCTATGCTTTGTTCCTCAATCCAAATACCTGGAAATCAAGGATTTTACATTAGTTATTGGCACAAAATAAGCATTTGAGGACACTAAATCTATGAAAATAAAACCCTAAGTGAGTCCAAATCGTGGACTCATCAATCATCTTTGTTGTGAGGGCATTTGAGTACCTTTGTTGAGCTTGAACTTGCATTTGAAGCAAGTATTGTGAACTTGAGCATCTTTGATAATGGTGAGTCACAATTTGAATCTTTGAGTGCATACTTGGTCATTGCATGAGTAAGTTGAGTCTTATTGTGTGTATTCATGTTGAGTCTTATGTAGCACTATTTGAGACATCCTTCTTGAACTACTGAACTTGAGTTTTACTTGAAGACAAGCAAAAGTTTAAGTTGGGGTGTAGATGAGTCTGAGATTTGGACTCATTTAGGGATTTGTTTATATAGATTTAGTGTCCTCAAATGCTTAATTTGTGCCATAAATTGATGTTAAATCCTTGATTTTCAGGTATATAAATTGAAGAACAAAGCAAGGACACTAACAGGCAAAAAAGAACAACACAAGCTGAAAAAGGAGAGACAAGAAAGCCTGAAGATCGCCAACAGAACTCGGCGAGTCGCCGAGTTTCCCCTAGATCGCCTAATTTTATAGAACACTTAGCCTAAAACGAGGTAAACTTAGGCGAACTGCGTTCTCTATTAGCAAATCACCGACTGCATCGGCGAAGGAAAATTATACTGCCGAACTCACTGATAAAGACCTAGACGAAATTAAATTGGAGAGCTAAAGGACTTAAAGGCACATCACGTAAGTGATCGGCGATCCCGATCTAGATTGCCTAAAGTTACAGTGTCTGAATGAGGAAAAAGTGAAGAAGAAAAGGGCGATGTACTAGAACAATCGGTGAAGCCCAACTTTCCTCGCCGATCAACCCCTAAAAGTAACATCTCAGATCAGTATAAATTAACTTTTAGAAGAGAGAAATTATTCAATCATTGTGGAATGAAATAGAGAGAACAAAAACGCTATTCTTGTTGATTTTAAGCAATTTTGGCAAGAGATTTCAATTGGGTATTGTAATAGAAAAGATATTATGCATCTTAGAACTTTGACTTTCAATACCCAGCTATGGAGCATGTATTAGGTACTGAATTTCTTTATTTTATGATGATTAGCTAAAACCCCAATCTTGGGGGTTTGACAATATGATTAATTGTTGAATGTGGCTTGATGGGTGTTAGTTATTACTAATTTTAGTGCTAATCCAAAGTGGGTCTAACTTATCATTGTGGTTTAAATACTCTATTGCATGTTTATTTCAATAAAATTTAGTGTTTATGCTTGCTTGAGAAATAAGTGTAAAGCTAAAGTGATAAGTTGACACTCATAGTTAGTGGATCATGATGGATTCAGCTCGAGAGAGTGAATCCTAAGACTCATGTTATGTATTCATCTCGAGAGAGTGGATGTAGTGAGAACGTGGACTGATCTTTATGTTTAAAGCATTGAGGTTCGAGAGAACTCAGTTGAAATGTGGTAGTTGTTCGAGAGAAAAGTGCCTCACCTAAAGTCCATCCTACCTATGGAGAGTTAGCACTTTTTGTTAGAAATTTGCACCCATTGAGTTACATATAGCAATTGGTTGGTCAATCCCCCCAAGTACCTTTCTCCTATTTGGTTGTTCTCAATTATGAGGTTGTTTCCTGATCTATAAAACCTTTCACCCTGACATTGTTTCCACCCTTTAAATTTCACTAATCGTTTCCGAAAATCTCAAGTCCTTTAGCTACAAAAATCACTGTTGTAACTTCATAGTTGAATTCAATACATAATTACTCTTTGTGGGATCGACCCCAACTCTTCTATTGGGTTTATATTGCTTAACGATCATCTACACCTAGTATCGCATGAGGTGTAGTTGATATGTTAATCAAACCTCGCCCAAATTGACAGTGCGTAGCACTTGTGTCTACCAAAAAAGGTCGGAAAAATCTAGTAGAAAAGGTGATGTGTTGAGTTAGAATGACAGTCTTGATGCACATCGCCTAAAATGACAGTGTGTAAGATAAAGATTTAATGCTCGAGCGACGGACTAAGGTGGTATTCGGCAATTCCTCGAACGTGAAAGGCTGACTCAAGTGAGTTCTCCAACTGAGGTTCAAATACCTTAAGCCTAGAGCATCACAAGACGACACTACTAGAAATTTGACCTATGGCAACAATGTTTTTTGTAATGGTTCCATAACAGTGAGATTAACCATCCCAATAGATGTATCTATTGCAACGGTTCTTTGAAAAATTGGAACAACTTAATTTTCCCACCTTATTTTACCGCTCTAGTTTTGCTGAATATTAGTGGGTGATTTTTCAAAACATTTTTTTTACTAATTTCTATTATCTCTACACTTTTATCCAAGTCTAGAACATGATGCAGAAGTCTCGCCACAAAAGCTATGTCTAAGATACTGAATGTAACAAAGACACCGAACCAATCTCATTTTCCAGTGATACCATGAAGGTGCTAACAGTTTTCTTCTCCGGGTTGGTTTCCATTTAGCAGATCTAGACCTAATCTTTGGTTAGGGCTTTTCACAGTCTTTTTTGGGTATTGTTTTACCAATTCCTTGGTCATCTCTTGTGAACAGGTATCAACATGATTTTATTTTCTTTTTCATCAAGGTACGTTTTTCCGAAATCACTTGATTTGTAGAATGAAAAATCGTGAAGACCCTTAGAATTTATTTCTCAATTCGGTTTTTGAACCCTAGAGAATTGGCACCGTTGATTTTATTTGACTGATATCATTTTTTTAAAGGACATATTAGGGGTTTGTAAGAATTGGCACACACTAATTTCATTTTTCTGTAGGACTATAAGAATCATTAATCTTAACTTATATGTTGAGTTCTAATAGTATTTAAGTTTTGCTGCTCTTCCCTTGGCTTTCTAAAAGTGGTTGAGTTGAGCTATTGAACGTTTTATGGTTAACACTATAACTGGTTTCAATGTTTGCATAGGAAAGAGAATCCCTCTATATCCATATAGCTATGTATTGGTGAATTCGACATCTCTATTATCAATGCTATGAACCGATCAAAATGTAAATACAAATGTAATTCATACGAATTTCCAGCTTGCATATGGTAGTAGAGATGAGGACTTTAGAGTTAGCTAAACAAGAATTAGTGTAGCTACTGATAGAGACGTTTCATATATTAATTTATAGGCTATTCAAATTACCCATTATGTTTTTTATGAAAGGACAAGAGTAGTGAATGAACAATCATGGTATGTGTATTCACTACTCTATCAAGTGTTTTGGATGCCTTAGCAGAACTAACTTTGTTGTTTTCCAGTTTTCAAATGATGTCATCGGTGGTAAGATAAGTTGGTGTTAACTCTGTTCTCTCATTTTCAGCTAAACGCCAATTCTTTGTTTGCTAATTTGTGTTGAAAGATAACTTATATAGAGGAGTTCTATGGCTGATTTTGTAATTGAGGTGTAGTTTATTGGTCTCGATTGCCTCTTGTTCTGCTAGAATTATCTTAATTTATAAAAATCTTAACTTTGTCCATGTTTTGACTGTCTCTATTTGTTTTTTATCATTATCAATGTTACTTAGAGTGGAGGCACTCCAGAAATCCGATATGGCTTGCTAGAAGTTAAAGATGGCCTCTCGTGAAGCTGGTGTGATATTCATAAAAAAGACTTTGAGCTCAGGTTCTTTTTTATTTTGCTTTCAAATTTTTTGCCATTATGTGGAGTAGCTTTCTGATGAGCATTGTATTTGCATCCCATTACGCCTCATATATCATTTCACTCCAGGGAGTTGATAATAGAGACATGTGTGCTGGTGCTGCATTGATTGACGAAGTACACAAGACAACTGTGGTATGACTATATGGCCCTTTTTATTTTCTTTTGGAATATTAAAGTTTATTCTTTTGTATTTGAAGTTTTGAGAATAATTAATAAATCTTACAAATATATACAATTGAAATAAATTTCATTGTAGAATTATGAGAGCCATAGTTTCTTTTTGTGGCTGACTTCAAGAATAGATAAGATGGGCCATTATCCCTTTTCTCTTATTTACTTCAAGAATCTGTTTTTTATTTGTACTAGAACAAACGGATGATGGCTATTGTACCAACTTATTATTTGTCATCACAATCGAGATAACCCGGCGACAGTACCTACTTTGTGTTGGTATTGGAAAATTGATTGAGTTGGATCCAAGGTTTGGTTCACCTTTAGACTTGTGGTTGCGATACTAGAAGAACATATAGTTGTGTATTTGACTATGTGGATACACTATTTCTTACCTTGTTGGATATGATTGTCCTCTCATACAAAGACAGTTTATTGCTACATGAAGTCTCTTGGGAAAGAGTTTAACCTAGACGGTAACTGGTATATTTCCCACAGTTTCTATAGTTCCCATGTGTCACGACCCGGGAGCACCCCCTAGTCGTAACCGGCGTACTCGACCTCGAAGAGGTCTAATACAAGCATCTTAGCATTCATTCATCGCATAGACACCAAAACCATAAGGAATTAAAAACTTTCTTCACACACGAAGATACTTTCAATAAATAGCAAGCGGAAGACTTTCTAGACTTTATACAATATGTCTCAAAACCATCTAATACCTGAATATAACATTGGGACTAAGCCCAATCAAAACTTAAGCAAATACTAGAGAGACATAAAAAAAGGAACATGTTGGTTATTGCCCTCGAATCTATAAGGACTCACCAAGTCTTCATCTTCAACTCTTAAAAACCTAACGAGTAGCCATGACATATCACCATCTCCAAATCCCTACACTTTAGTCAAAAAGCGAAAGAAAGGGGTTAGCACAATTAAGTACTAAGTATGGAGACCATGCAAGAAAATATGCACAACGGACATTTACAAGAAATGTATGCTTTCATATCCTTTGATAAAACCTTTCCGTTACAAGTATAAGAGACATAATACAAGTCAACATTAACATATAAGACCATAGCCAACCATACATATACTTAACATAAATCCATATACAACCCATGCTTAACTTTAGAAGGACACATGTCATTTTATTACCATAGGACCTCTACCTAATATAACCTTAAGACACACTTGAGTGAGACAAGAAGTGACCGCCCACACGATCATCTTCAAGCACACTTAAGTGTTCCCCAAGATTACCTTAGATAAGGACTTTATAGGCAACGTGCATAATCATACCCGATAGATAGCATATTAATGAGATGATATGTATAATGATGCTTACATAAAATAAATCATATTTAGTGGGGCGTAGTACATGTGTGGTGAGTGACCATCAATATAGTATTTCCAAGGCCTACCACCCCCTTGGAGAGGCGAAAGAGGTACAAACCCCTCAATGTGGTTACCCGGGCCTACCACCCCCCGAGCTAGGGACCAAGGTACAAACCCCTCGATGTGGTTATACGGGCCTACTACCCCCCGTACTAGGCAACCAAGGTACCAACCCCTCGATATGGTTATACGGGCCTACTACCCCCCGTACTAGGCAACCAAGGTACCAACCCCTCGATATGGTTATACGGGCCTACTACCCCCCGTACTAGGCAACCAATTCCAAAATCCATATAAATCAGCCCACCAACAACATACATATATATCAACCTTCATAATTTGATCATGGAAGCATGAAAACCATAAACATCACATAATAATTCCATTTCATGATAATATGCAAAATAGACCATAATAGGATGTGTAGTAGTAATTCCATAATTCAAGAGTTCATAAATAATCATAAGGACCCATAAACTTGAAGTAGAAATAGAGGATAAATGGTTGGACTTGTGGAAAGGAAGGTTTCCACAATCAAACCCACATACCTCAACTTGTTCACGAGTATATTAACCTTAGAAATACAATTACATAACTTATTTAACTTCTATTAGCTCAGTAATGATGACGTAAAATAGGATCATCATCATAAGTAAGCCTAGCATGTACAAATACAACTATGCTCCCAAAACAGGGAATCTGGCCAGCCTAGTACCTCATGTTGCATCTTAGATTTGAAAAGGAAAATGGCAGAACTAGACTTTATAACCTTCATGAAAGATGTAGATACATCTCTTAGGGTTGCAAACAAACAAGGATCACCACAAAATATATTTTGTACAAAAAGATATAGTCAAGACACTAGCCGTTAGTCATGCAGGATTTCAATTCTCGGAATCTGGGCAGAACTTGCCCTATGTTGCGTCCCATATTTCGTATCCATATCAGTTAAATTAGAATTTTACATAAACATAAAAGTTGTAGGTATACGAGTTAGCTTTCCAAATCATATTTATTCACTGCAAACTAAGTTCTAGAGCAAGAGATATGCCTAAAATACCAAACACTATCCAGCTCAAAAACAGGTTTCGTCACTTACATCCGAAAAGAATGTCATATCCTATCGATTCATATTCAACAAAGCTTCTAATGTATCAAGAAGGGGCACCTAAGTCTACCAAGTCAAGACACACATCACATTATAAAGTTCCTTCACATTCCATCATCATCACATATGAACAATAATAGAGGACACACTTTCAATCACAATACAATAACACTTTAAACAAGATCACCTTGAGATCACATGAACACCTTTATATTCACAACATGATTGCCTTTACTTCATTTGATTCTCATTCAAGTCCTTCACATCCCATTCACATATATGATATCATGTCAACACTTCAATTCCTCATATAATGCCTCCAAGGCCATAAACACAATACATTCAATAAGTAAACACCTCCACCATAAGTGGATCACACATCAATCTATCACAATTCTATATCAATTCTACCTTAACAATGAAGTTAGGTCCACTTACCCTTTTTCCCAAGCCACAATCACCATTCCTCAACTCTCCAACAATTCACAATAGATAAGCATAGATAATAATAGAAGTCAACTATACAACTCAATCCAAGCATACTTCCATCATCATTCAATCATAAATAATAAACCCACTTCATAAGCCAACTTTAGGAAACTTGCCAAGACATGGGTTCATGGAAATTTCTTTCTTAAAACCATCAATAGACACCATTAATAACGTAAATCATCAAAAAAAAATCATTTAATGCAAGAACCCATGCTTAGAATCGAAATTAGGATTTTTGTGTTTTTGGAAGAACTTTGAATCATTTGAATTGAGCTCCTTGAAAGGAAGAATAATCAAGGATAAAGAATCCCCATACCTCTAAGTTGAAAACCCACGAGAATTGAAGAAGAAGGAACTCAAAATCTTCAATCCTAGCTCCAACTTCTTCTTCTTCTTCTTCCCCTCTTCTTCTCTTCTTCACTCAAGGACCCTAACTCTTACTCTTTTAAAATGGAACAAAAATGATCCACAATCAGCCTAACACAATAATATAACCTCAAAAGAAAAGATTTGTGAAAAGACCAAAATGCCCTTAAATTTCCGGACGGACTCCTTGCTCACTGCCCAACTTTCAAAGGGCATAACTCGCTCATACGAACTCGGAATCGAGAAAACTCGGTGGCGTTGGAAAGATCGTTCCAAGGGCTTTCCAAACATAACTGGAACTACTCCTGGATCATCCTGAGCTAGGAGTTATGACTGCTCAAAGTTGGCCAAAAACTCACTAATTTCCCACACTTAACCAAATTTCCAGGTTCTGAACTTTTTCCAAAAGTGACTACTTCCAATTTGAAGCTACTTCATATTCATTTTAAATTGTCGGATGTAACACAATTAAAATGAAATTACATAAAAACCCCTCATAGAACCTCATTACAAAGTCAACACAAAGTCATAGGCTCTTGCTTAACCTATCATTTTCCGAGTCGTTACACCATGCCTTTAATTTTCAGATTAAAATCACACAGAATAGATGCATTTCCACTTACTTATGTAACCTCATACGTGCACTAACTCAGTCAACCACATGTCATAAAAGGAACCCTATAATTTACTTCTATTCCTTGGATATTTTGTGTTCACTATCAATGAAACCTATTTGTTTAGTGAAACATTATGTTATTTTGCCTAGTACCTGTACTCACTCTTTTGGCAGCAAATTATTTAGGTGTTTTACAAAATTTTCCTCACCTTCAAATCCTGTGAGAATAAAAGAGGAGTATATCTTTTCAGTCAGTTTTCTACATCGAGCATATTTATCGACATGCTCCAATTGCTACATGTGTATCCCAACTGCAGGTCTCTTATTCTTAACATAACATTTTTTGTCATAAGTTTAGTCTTCATGATATTGTTAATGGTTCAATAATCTACTTGGGAAGATTTGAGCCAAATTGTTGTTGTGGTTTTTAGCCAACTACTGCTGCTTTTTTTTTTTTAACCTAAAATGTTACTTTAAAGACTATTTTAACCAGCTTCAATGGTTCGACATATTGTTGCAGAGGTTGTTACCCTATTCTTCTTGGGATCTCTCATGGCCTCCAAGTATATCAATATTTCTATGCGAAACATCTTATTATCTTTATCATCGTCAATTTGCCATATCCTTATTTCAATTGTTCCGTTATACAAATTAAAATTGGTAAGTATTTCATCTATAATTAGTTTTGTAGTTAGAAATTACTTATATTGTGAAGTATTTACTGATTGTTATAAAATGCATCTTATAGTATCTTAAACTTCTCTAAGTACTGGTATGAATTGACTTCTATTTAGAGAAAATATTCCTTAACTTGATAGGTGAAATATACATGGAAGTATTCAGTTAGTTCGTCAATGTTTCTTTATTACAATAACGGTGGCTGCTACATTTTGCTTGATTAAAACATGCCAATATTGTTATTGTGTTTAGCATGACTAATAATTTACTTTCACTTTTCATTTTACATGAAAGTGCATTTCAACTTTTAATTATATATTCTATGTAATGTCTTGGGAGATTCTTAAGCTAATGATTTTTTTCGATTTTTATACACAGATCAGGCTACTAGTTTGTATTTTTGATAATCATTTTTCTGGATCATTTATTATCACCTTTTGTAGGTGAAGCAAAGCAATATGAGGCAGATGAATACCTTACCCTTAGGTATTGAATGGTCATATGCAATGCCCTCACATATTCTTGAAAAAAATTCTTTTAGAACATAGTCACTTTATATACTCGTACTCTCTTGTATATATTTTTAACACATGATTAATATAAACTAGAAATTTTGGATCATTTCTTTTGTTATTTACTTTCCTTTCGCATTTTATATAAATTTTAGTGTATTATACTATATTATAAGTAAATAATTATTGTAATAAATCACCCAATAATTGTTGCAATAGTTCCTACAATTACTATAGCTCTAAATAGCTGATACTATAGTTCTAGATAACCGTTGCTATAGCTCCTAAATATTTGTAGCAATAGCATAAAAAACGTTGCAATAGCCTCAAAAACCGTCGCATAAACATAATATTGCAAAGATTTCGGATCGTAGTTGTATACTAACTAACCATTTCTATAGATAAGGAAACAACAACACTTGTGTAAACCATTGCAATAGACAATTTATTGCAACGGGTTGCCTACCGTTGCATAAAACTGTTGCTATAGGCATGTTGCAACGCGAGCAGATGTAGCTGGTCCAAAACCGTCGCAATAGTACTATTGTAACGATTTTGTTGTTTATGGCAACAATTTTAGAACTGTAGCTATAGGTCTATTTTCTAGTAGTGCTATCTGAGGAGCGAAGGGCGAGTCACAGATATAGTTAGGTCATAGTTAGGTCGCAGTCCTATCAGGGGGCCGTATACACGTTTGCAACCTTTTCGTTGGAGAACCCGACTAACGTCGCTGAATCAATTATAAAGTAGATTTTTGGGTTAAATTTTGGGAAAATATAAATAGCCCAAAAGGTAAAATTATGAGGGAGTTCGATTAGTTCAATTGCAGAGTTAGACTGAAGAGTTTTGAGAAGTGAGAATACTTTACCTTTGAAAGAACATTTTTTTCTAGTTTTCTTAGGGTTTTACATTTGAAGCTTGAATTTGATAAATTGAAGTTAAATCCATAGTGGGTTTACTATGAATTTCTTGATTTCAAGTTGCTCATGGCTGCATTCATGGAATGTATACTTTCTTTACTTTTTATGATGGGTGGCAAAAACCCCAAGATCTAGGGGTGCTCAAATGGGGTTGCGTAGATTTAATGTAGTGGGTATTGTGCTATGCTTTATTTTGTTGTTGTTCATGCATGAATTTGGTCTGATTACCATGGGGTTAAATTATGGGTTAAGGTTACAAACTTAATATCTATTTTCGATCTCCAGTTGATGCTCGAAAGAGATTAATTGGAGTGGATAATTAGTTCAATACTAGCAATTTAGGCGTAATGTCTATAGCTTGCTTGAAAAAACGGTTATGGGTCGGATCTATTTGCCATATTGTTGAAAGAGAGAGTAGAGTAAGGTATTGATTTGTTTAGAAATGACATATAGATGAGACCGAAAGGAGATTCTAAGCATAGATGCTTTGAGATCGAAAGATGATTAGTGTCAATGACGATGACTTAGCCTATTCATGAATGCCCATCACTATAAACACAATCATCCCTATGTGACATTGATTTGCAATCCCCGCAGCCCTAGATTGCTTATTAACTCTTGATTTTGTTTAAATTTTAGTTTAGTTGCGATAATTGATAACTAAATCTTTATATTAAGTTGGTGGTACCATCCACCCAATTTTCTTACTAGTACAAATGAGCTAATTTAAAGTCCAATTTTCTTGATAAGAAATTCTCTATGAAATACCATTCCCTTTGGGATTCGACCCTGACTCTTTGTTGGGTATTTTACTGACTACAATCGCTCACTCTTTTAATTAATTTTTTAGGGTGATTTGAGAGTTATCACCTCTCTTTTTGTTTATGGAATCAAGGCCTACATGCTTGTGTATGTAGATGATATAATATTTATTGAGAGCGATTTCACATTCTTGTAGAGTATTATTCTTAGACTGGTTTTATCTTCTCTATTAGAGATCTTGTACCCTAAGTCTCTTTTTTGGCATCCAAGTTGCACGTACAAAGGTTGGACTCTCTTTATCCCAGCATCACTATATTTCTGCTTATTGAAATGTGTCAAACGTCTACAAATCTTCATAAAAATGACAACTCTCTTTTTCAAAGAAAAAGTTTACAATCTCTAGGTCCGTCTTCAACTAAATCATAATATAAAGCTTTAGATGATGTCAATGCCGAACTAACTTGGATTTAGTCATTTTTATATGAACTTGGTGTTTGTCTAACTAAAGCTCTTATCTTATGGTGCGGCAACATTGGTGTTACATACTTATCTGTTAATCTCATATTCCATGCGCGTACAAAACATGTGTGGAAATTGATTTTCATTTTGTAGGGGATATATAAAGTGGTGAGGAAAGACCTACTTTTGTAGTTCATCTCTTTCTAAGATCAGCTAGTCGATGTCTTCATCAACCCCGTTGTTAGCTATCCATTTCCAACTCTTAAGGGACAAACTTAAAGTTGGTTATCCACCTTTCGTTTGAAGGGTATTGGAACGTCATTATGTGTGATGAAGTTGGATAATTATACAACTCTAAGAGATACATATTATTATAAGTGTATTTTATGTATCTAAAGTACTTAAGCCTAAGCAATTCATGATTCTCGATAGAACTAGTGTTTCTATATAAGTTGTACTACAACGGTCGTGCATTGTGATTGAATAGCAGAGAGTTTCTTGACAAAACATATATTGTGTGTGTTTCACAATTCTTCTTTCCTTTTTTTAGAATGAAAGAAAAGTTTCTAAGAGAAAACTATTGGTTGAATCTTGAACTCTTAACACTTTCTTCGTTGTTTTTTCCTCTTCATTTTCTTTGGTCTTTGCTTTAAATCTTCTAAGACAATAAATTAATTTAGCTCTTTTCTACTTCAAAATAAGTTCCAAAGTTAGTTCTTGCTCTCGAACTTGATTAAATAGAGACAATTATTCATGTTGAATATTTTCTTCTATTTTTTATTTGATGATAAAGAATAACACTTGTAGTTAAACTATTCTACTATGGAGTAAGTTTTTTCGTGTTGAAAATAACAAAACTTGATATCTCTTTAGAAGTGTAATAGTTGTTCGTCAATTTCAAATACTTGATCTAAAACATTTTATGACTAAAAAGGTTATCAAATGAATTGTAATTACAATTGAAACAATCGAAAAGGAAATGTGAGTTAATATATGCTCGGCCCGCAGATGTAGGAAGGCCACCTGTGTGCTAACCAAACTGCGTAACCAAAGCGACTCCTTGTTGGTGGTTGATAGGCGTTGGAAGGAGAAGCGTCATGCGTCATGCTTTTGTGACCAGCTAGTATACATTAAAGAAAGTGGCTTCCTCAATTAAACTACCTTCCTTATCTTCTATTCCCCCAACAACTTCACTCCGAAGGAATCACATATTCTTAAGCGAGAAGATCAGACTCTTATTATTGAGTTTTCATTGTTTGCACGTAATAGCTCATTCTCTCTATTTTTTTATGCTCAATCTTTCTTGAATTTGTTGCAGACTCTTCCCCACGCCTATTTCTTCCACCAGCCCTGTAGTGGAGCTTTCCATCCGCCCTAGGCCAATTGATATCTTACCCTGTGCGGGTAAATTTGTGCTCAGGAGGGGAATGCCCGGTTCATTGGAACTTCAACCAGAAGAGGTAGGCTCGGGTTCCTGGTATAGGTATATAAGAAAGCCAGTAGAACTAAATAGAGGTAGACTGTACTTCTATGCATACTAAGTTGAGGTCCTCCCCGCAGGAATTTTATTTATCTTCCACTTCAGCAATAGATGCTACTTAAATTTGCTACATTAGTATATTTTATATTATTTTGAACTTTTAAGTTTTTTGTAATCGGAAGGAGTAAAACAAAATAGGGAATAGGTGATTATCTAAATCTCTTCTACTTGTTGCATGTCATAACTTTGATTATATATATAAAAAAAATTTGTAATTGCAAGAGCAACTCTGATATTAATTTAATTAGTTTATAATAAGAGAATTAGTCGAAAAAGGCCCGCTAAAAGAGCATATTTTGTGCTATCTAGTTTACAAACCATTGTGGGTTGTAAAGATAAAATATTTCATGAGTTGAGTAGCAAAGATAAAAATTAAACACAAGTCCGTTTGAGGAATAATCAGTGCAAAAACTTATAAAAGGTGACCTTGGTATGCAATGGGTGAGGTGACATATAGGGTGATGCAATTGACCATCTAGGATATTATTTCCCCATAAGCTTTGCCTAAACATGCATAATATTTTGTGCTACCTAGTTTACAAAATATTTTGCATAGTATATTTTATAATAATATACATACGTATAAATACCATATACAAACAAACTGTATATGTGCATACTTCAGTCATTTTTAATAAACTAAATAGCCGAATGGTATATTGATAACTATCCCAAGAAACTACTCAAATTCACATTATAGTACAAAGATATTTTCCTATTGAAGAAAGAGAAGACTGTAATCTATGAAATTCAACAGAACTTTGCTCATGTGAGTTTTCAAAAATATGGTAATCCCAGGGAAAAAGAAGGAAAATTGCAAATGGGAAGTGCTAAATAATCAGAAAATTAAAAAAATTATAATATTTTTTTATTTTAAAATAAGCTAATGTTTTTTACATTTTGTAGTTAAAAGATATTAAAGTTAAAAGGGTAAAAATGTTTTAAAAAGTAAAATAACATAGATAAAATATCATTCTGTCCAAATTTTCTGGCCAAAAAGATATTTCCATTGCAGATATAGGTTAACGGCTATTGACAATTGAGAAATCATGATAAATTAGTGCTGAACGGGCTGATAGCATAAAATGAACAGGCAAATCATACAACTGATCTGAAAAAAAGTTTGGAATCGAGACGTAGCTTATCTGAAAGAGACGTTTCTGTTAGCATACAATCATACATGTAGAGATAGAAACCCAGACAATGATTTTACCAGACATTAAAAGCTCAGATCCCAGAACTCAACTAAAGAAGTCTTTATTCTAGTAAAGCTTTTGTCTATCAATTGCCTTGTGAAGCTAATTGCACGACAATCTCAAAAAAAATTGTGGAATTTTACATTGAAATATACAACCAATCCATCCAACTCACCAGACAACTATGACCTAGTTATTTTTATCAGGGAACTATGTAAATATAATCTAACAAAAAGAAACATCTTACTGAGATCTGTGCAAATTTCTATGATCTCACAAGACAAAAAATTTAATGCATGCATTCTTCTTTTTTTTAATATGGTAAATAATTTTTAATGCAAGCATTCATTTCCTTTAAGGTGTTGTTATCTGACAGCAAAAATTGCCAGTAAGTTGGTAGTTGTTCCTTCTTTGCCACATCCAAACAGGACAATTTATATCAGGAGGTGTTCTCTCCCATACTCGCGCACAATCACAGGCACACTTGTCGTTGGTATCTGGAAAAGACCAAAATGCAATGCAATGAGCAGGGGTAAGAGCATACAACTCTCTAAGACTTCACACTGCAGCAATCAAATATGCATCTAATATTCCATGTGGAAACCTAAAGAACTCAGATTGAAATCAAATTTGTGAAATACACTTACCATGCCATAATCAGTAATGATCATTGAGATATAGTCTGACGGAGTAGCATCATACCTGTTAAAGTCATGTACTTGAGTATTAGATGAATGAGAAAATTCTATTTTTCTAATTTCCTTCAAGACTAAAAACTTCTCTGAGAAAAAGTAACTTCTTCTACATTTGTCCATACTTCTTCAACATCATCTTAGGACTTGCACTTTCTCTATGACTGGTGTCTTAGGATTCGCTATTACATTTTCTGGACTAGTATTTGCATTACAATGCATCTTTGTTTTTGGACTCATTTCTTGTTCACACTTCACAATGATATTCAATTTCTTTTTTGAGACCAGGGTAACTTAACAATGATATTCAATTTCTTAAATAACTGTTTTAAGTCCTGAAACTTTAAGTCAACTTACCAAGGTGTCGAGGCAGTGATTCTAGGAGGGCCAGAGCAGTGAGGAATGACTTTTCCTCGTGGCTCAAGGACAACTTTGTTTATTCTTCCAAATGTTTGGTAGCTCTAGAAGATGTTTTTTGTTTTTGTGAACTTCTACTCCATAATTCTTCATAAAATTAAAGTTCTGTCTTTTTCTTTCTTGATGTCAAGAAAGTTTTCCCAGACATCAGTTACGTTTCTTGTTCCCATACCGACACCCTTGTAATGTATAAATGCACATGGTGCGGAAAGAAGCTAAGGAATTGACCATAACAAACTCTCCATCACTAAAAACTCCATTTAATAGAATAAGGACAAAAAGCACACAGAGAGCTTTATAAAGATCAAAGGGAACTATAATTTATCCTTCAGTTGTGAAAGAAGACTATAAGAAAAAAATCACTCACATCAAATTCAGAAGCTGAATATTATCATTACTTGTCCAGTTATCCAAATAATTGACATCCAGTCTACCAGGAACCTTGGAAATGACATCTGGGTCACCTGCAATTGAGTTAAAACAATGAAGCAACATATAACGTTGCAATATATGGCAGGAAAGATAATCTATATATAGGACATACCCAGCTCATTGGAACAAACAGAATCAAGTTGTACTCTCTCATGAAACTTATAAGCTTCACAACAAATCAGCAGAGGAACACGGAATGCATGAGAAACCATAGCAACACATGCAGTCCCAATTCCAGAGTACACAGTTCCATTAGATAATACAGATTCAGCACCCATGAACACTCTAGAGACTTCATGCATAATGTAAGAAACAGCATTTATATGAGTATATGTACAACTTAGGCCCTTTCTCACCAGCCTCCGAAGTAGTGCCCGGCCTTCAAATTTAGGGCGAGAATCAACCACTATTACACAAAATTGTTTCCCAAGCTCATAAGCATGTAGCAGAATCATCTCAACAACAGAGGAAGAACCATACGTGAGAAGAACGTCACCATCTCTGATCTTCATAACTGCCTGTCTTGTTATTACTCTGCCAGCTAATACTATCTTCTCATTCATGAAGCGCTCAATATCTGAATAAAGAGCAGCTTTTGCTTCTGACTCAGAAAGAGTTAAAGATAACTTGGTTATACGAGCTTTCAGAAAGCGAATTGCATTCCCCATGCTAATAGAAAGAGGCCTACACTCGTTAAGAAATGATACGTAGCCACTGATTCTTGCTGTTAAATCTCTACCTAGAGCTTTTTCACGAGGTGTAGAGTAATCTTTGATGGCTTGTTGAAATGCTTGTAGCATTGCAACACAGCGAGCATTGGCCCCAACTACATCTCCAGCCAAATACTGCAATCCGACCTGGTAAGATGTAAACAATCAATCATGAATATGTGCAACATTTCTAATACATTAATATCATACTCGAATTAACAATGCTTTGAAGTCCATATCTAATCACAAATTAAGACTGGCAGTTGTACACAAATTTACCCTAAAAATTACATTGTATAATGATGTGTTCAAGAAAATAAAATTAACCTACAGTAGAAAAATTATAAATGCTAAAATTTAAAAAAGAGCCTGTAGCTCAGAGATTAGATCATCTCTTTCCTAAAGTAAGAACATTGTAGAAGACAAAATAAGAGAAGGTTGCTTGAGATGGTTTAACCATATCCTGCTTATATCTCCAAATGTATCCGTCCGTAGGTGAGGCACCATGGTGCTTTGAAGGATTAAAAGGGACGAGTAGAATGAAGTTGTCTCAAAAGGCTTACAATTTCTTGGACTTCATGAAACTTAGCAAAAAGATCGAATAAAAAGGAAGCAAAAATCCATATAGGCAATACAAACTAATGAGGATTAAGGTTTAGTCATGTTACTACACTTCCATTAGGTTCAACGCTCGCTAAAAGTTCATTCAAGTTTATTTAGAGATTTCTATGTCAATGGAAAATGCAGGGAATCACTAGTATTAGAGAAACCAACTTACTGAGCACCCGAATGAAACTGGTTCAAAGCAAAACGAATATAGATGATTCATACAACAAACTCTAAACTAGCTTTGGATTGAGGCATTATAACTAGTTAGAAGAGAAACACAAAAGGTGAAAGTCAAGACAGCAGTCGTCTCAGCAGTCTGGTGGTGATAGTCTTAGTGCATCAGAAGATAGATATATGCTCACCAAGGAAGATGATAAGTGTAAATCTCCTTAGTTCCTACTTGCTGAATAAAGTCTCCCAAAACAAGCTTAGTGGCTTAGACAACAATTTCCTTGAAATGGTTTCCCAAATTAAAGCAGAAATAAATGAAAATGGGAAATGACGGGGTGGAGGAGGTTACCTTGTAAACTGCAGGATGCATGGTGTCAAGGTGGAAAAACCTTGATTCAAGATCAGGTAGCTGAGTTCCTTGTTCATACTGCGGTAAATGCCGAAACAATTCGACTCTATTTCTAGCTTCAATCTTTTTAACTAGTGCACGCTTCTTAGCTTTTTCAACACGATTCTTATCATCAAATTGCATCCTAGGAGCTGGTACATCTTTCTTGCGATCCTTCTCCGGTGGTCGGTCACCTCCTTTTGTCTCAGAAATAACTGCAGATGACATCATTTGTCCACCATCTTTCTTTTGTGGAGGCTGCTTAGCAGGTTTACCAGACTGTCCATGTAACTTTACCACAGATTTTTCCCCAGCTAGATATGATAAAAAAAATAAACTACATCTTCAGAAAGATGATTTAACAACTCAGCAAAAAGTTTTCCTGACCTAGCTTTAATTATAGGATACAGATTTTGAAAGCTACCAATTACTATCATGTTTTCACTGTTCAGAAATCTTTCCAAGGTAATACCACAATACTAGACCATCCTTCATGTTTCGAAAAAAAAGAAGAGAACAACTACTACTACAACACTTCAATTCAAAGCTAGTTGTAGACTTTTGGTCGACTATATGAATCCTCAATATTCATGTTGCTCCATTTAAACCCATATCATTCCAATACTCGTGTTTCAAAAAAAGAAAGACCAAACAAAATGAACCAATTGATATCTTTGAGGCAACAAAATGCATATGTTGGGACAGGGAAAACTATTCAAGAACAGAATACTAAAAGCTCATGCTGTCATACATAACTAATAGGTATTGACAAAATCAAAGCAGCTTCTACAGCTGAGAAAAAAATTTATTTATGGCCAAAAAGGGTAGACAAATAATAGGTTGGAGGAGCTACTGGACAGAACCAAAATTATCAAAGTCCCCCATGGTCAGAAATTCTAGAAATATGTAATATAAAACTTAAAACCTGAAAGCAATTAATGAAGGCTTAAAAAAGTTGATAATACTATTGGGTGGCTTCAAATGAAAATGCAAGCCTTCAGTTATTGACTTACCTTGTCCTGGAGAATTTATGGATTACAAACACATGCACAGTACATAGCTAGTTAGTGCATATCATGACTTTACTCAGAGACATACAACGGAACGTCCTCAACAACACAAAGAGATGGCTTTTCAAAAATAATGCTAATCACACATGTAAGAGATGCCAGGTGACGGCATAACTTTTCTCTGGAAGCCAGCATATTGAATAAACTAAATTATCCATTAACAAGAGAGAAGCAATAATAGAAATTATAACACCAAATAATTTGTACCTATATTGGAGCCCAAACTAATCCGGGTTGGGATGGGATGGATAGGATCCTTCAATCCTTGACCAGAGTATAGGGTTCGAGCCTTGGGTATGGAAAAAATTATGATAGGGCGCAATTCCCCCTTAAATGGGCCTTACAGGCACGAATCCAGATTAGTAAGGGATCCAATGTAGGCACCGGACAAATGAAAAATTTGTGTGACAGACAAGTTAGCCCCAGATGAAATCTAAAAAATAAGGACAAACCGGTTTACAAAAGTTTTATCGGAAAGAAAAGAAACTTTAAAATCCTTGCTTCTGCCCTGCTCCTCTATGTGGAGATAATATACAGTAGTTGCTTTCCTAACTAAAAAGGGAAGATGATTGAAACCTTTTCCAGAAGCTTTTGCAGCTCGTTGAGTCTCCTGCAGCACACGCCTTTCAGCTTTGGTAGTCTTCTCTTTCAGTGACTTTGCATTTCTTTCTACTTCAGTTGGTGTTTCAGCCACTAGTCCACTGACCCGTTCTGCAAGAGAAAAGATCTTTTATCCTCATCTGAGAAACACTTGTTCTGGCAAGATCAAAATTCTTTAGAGGGAGGAGAACTCTCCTTTCAGCAAACCTAACTGTTGTTAATCAACGAAAAAACGAGTTTAGTGCTGATAATGCAAGCACAAAGCGTTATTTAGCACTGGCATTCTTATTGCTCTTAATATGTGATAGCTCAGACAAACCTTTGAACTACATCAGTAATAATGCTCCATATGTCATCCTAATATAGCATCAAACATTATCATATAAACTCCCATGCATAAAGCTAAAATTGCAAGATGCTACTGAATGTGCACACTACATGGTATCAGAAGACAGCTACATAAAATAGCTGGATTTAGTGTCCAATTCGTATTTCGGACTGGGTTCAGGAATTTAAATCTACAATATCATCTAGTCCACATCGAGCAGAGAAGCAAATGAGCAAAAGTTCCTTCTTTTTATCTTTCCACATACACATTCAATTTTTTTAACAAATACAACAGGACATTTTCCACATTATCTAGCACTGAAAATCCCTAAACTAAAACTGAGGGAATCATAATGTATGCCTATTTTGCACCGCTATGTTAACTCCACATGCAATAATATTAAATTTCTAGATTACCCATGCCAGAGGTATCATGATCGTCTTTCAATTCAGTCATTGATATCGCGGGTGAAGTCAAACCGAAACCATCAGTTAAACGAACCCACTGAGAGGAGTCCTCGGAAAACTCGCCGTCTACACCAATTCCGCTGGACGTCGGTGAAGTTCCCAGCATGGACTGCATAGGATTGTAACTTCCAACCACCAATTGCTCACTTTCGTCAAAAGAAGTGCGTCGAGGCCGCGACAACGTAGAATTGGGAACAGGCACAGCTTGTGAGACGCTGTCGAAGGCGTGAGGGATCATCGCCGGAGATGAAGAGTTGCCGGAGGGAGATGAGGCAAATCCGGGATGGTTATCCGGGTCGGGTGCGAAAAAACCCACCCGACGAACCTTTGGATCGATAAGGCGAGAAGGTCGACGAGGATCCATAGATAGATAGAACCAAAGGATTAGGGTTTAAATGGAAAGAAGAAAAGGGAGAAAATGAGCAGTTGATTAAAAATTAGCAGTAATCAAATGCTCATCACTTGGCTAACTGCTAAATGAACACTTGCCAGAAACTTCTATTTTTCTGGCGTTTCGATTTAAAAAATAATTTAAAGAAAGTTTGTAAAGCATATTACTATATATTAGAAGAGTCTAGGATTTATTACCAAAAGTGGGCCCCATCTCCTTCCACTTAAATAATATTTTTCAACCTTATCATGGTAAAAGTTGAATTTATTATCCTTTTCATTTAATTTTATATGATATTATTTTTTCTATAAAATCATTATATATGTTTTAATAATTTAAATTTCAAAAACATTATAATTTAACTTTAAAGATTTTATTTTATCAAAATCTTGTACATTGAAATATATAATTATGAATTTAAAATATTTTTAAAATCATATAAAAATTTCAATAACTTCTCAAATTCCATAATATAACACTTAAATAAGAAGAGTCTAGGATTTACTACCAAAAGTGGGCCCCATCTCCTTCCACTTAAATTACTATATATTACTATATATAGAAGAGTCTAGGATTTACTACCAAAAGTGGGCCCCATCTCCTTCCACTTAAATAATATTTTTCAACCTTATCATGGTAAAAGTTGAATTTATTATCCTTTTCATTTAATTTTATATGATATTATTTTTTCTATAAAATCATTATATATGTTTTAATAATTTAAATTTCAAAAACATTATAATTTAACTTTAAAGATTTTATTTTATCAAAATCTTGTACATTGAAATATATAGTTATGAATTTAAAATATTTTTAAAATCATATAAAAATTTCAATAACTTCTCAAATTCCATAATATAACACTTAAATACTACATATTATATATTAATTACTATACTATAAATGACTTAAATACTCCATATTATCTATTACAATAATTAACAATTATTTGACACTTTAAATTCTATCAATGCCATATAAATTAGGATAAAAAACCTAACATATAATATTTAAATATATTTAAAAATAATATAAGTAATACTATACATTACAATAATTAACAGCTTAATTATTTAAAACTTATATAAAAAATTTAATTGAGTCTCTAAATTCTATTGGTACCACATAAAATAGATTATATAATAAACATATATTGTTCTCCATATTATCTATTACAATAATTAACAATTATTTGACACTTTAAATTCTATCAATGCCATATAAATTAGGATAAAAAACCTAACATATAATATTTAAATATATTTAAAAATAATATAAGTAATACTATACATTACAATAATTAACAGCTTAATTATTTAAAACTTATATAAAAAATTTAATTGAGTCTCTAAATTCTATTGGTACCACATAAAATAGATTATATAATAAACATATATTGTTTGAAATTGACAAAAAAGAAACAATAAATTACAATAATTAATAAAAAAAAATTCCACTCCAAAAAACCTATCAATTAACAACATATATTGTTTGAAATTGACGAAAAAGAAACTATAAATTACAATAATTAACAAAATAAATCTCTCGACTCCAACAAATCTATCAATTAATGCCACATAAATTGGGACATGGCAAATAACATATAGTATTAAAAAATTAGGTTCAAAATGCACAAAAAAATACAATAATTAACAACTTAATATATTAAAGAGACATAAAAAAGGGTTTATATTTTAAATTCTGCATGTGCCACATAAATTAGAACAAATAGAGTAATAAATATTACTTTCAAAATTATGTTAAAAAAAAGTACTACAAATCACAATAGCTAACAATTTAAAATATTTTTAAAATCATATAAAAATTTCAATAACTTCTCAAATTCCATACTATGACATAAATTTTAAAAAAAAGTGTTATAAATCATAATAAATAGTACAATATTTAAACTACTTTAAAAGCATTATAAATTGTAATAAATAATACAACAATTTAAATTACTTAAAATTTAACGACTTAAAAATATTTTTTTAAATGTATTAAAATTTTGGTTAATTGTCAAAACTTTACATGTACCACATAAATTGGGACATGGACAGTCACACATATTTTTAAAAAAAAATTACATTAAAAGTATTCTATCAATTAACAACATATATTGTTTGAAATTGACGAAAAAGAAACTATAAATTACAATAATTAACAAAATAAATCTCTTGACTCCAACAAATCTATCAATTAATGCCACATAAATTGGGACATGGCAAATAACAGATATTATTACAAAATTAGGTTCAAAATGTACTATAAAATACAATAATTAACAACTTAATATATTAAAGAGACATATAAAAAATGGTTAATATTTGAAATTCTGCATGTGCCACATAAATTAGAACAAATACAGTAATAAATATTATTTTCAAAATTATATAAAAAAAAAGTACTACAAATCACAATAGCTAACAATTTAAAATATTTTTAAAATCATATAAAAATTTCAATAACTTCTCAAATTCCATAATATAACACTTAAATACTACATATTATATATTAATTATACTATACTATAAATGACTTAAATACTCCATATTATCTATTACAATAATTAACAATTATTTGACACTTTAAATTCTATCAATGCCATATAAATTAGGATAAAAAACCTAACATATAATATTTAAATATATTTAAAAATACTATAAGTAATACTATACATTACAATAATTAACAGCTTAATTATTTAAAACTTATATACAAAATTTAATTGACTCTCTAAATTCTATTGGTACCACATAAAATGGATTATATGATAAACATATATTGTTTGAAATTGACGAAAAAGAAACAATAAATTACAATAATTAATAAAAAAAATAGTCGACGAAATTGACGAAAAACAAATTATAAATTACAATAATTAACAAAATAAATCTCTCGACTCCAACAAATCTATCAATTAATGCCACATAAATTGGGACATAGCAAATAACATATATTATTAAAAAAATTAGGTTCAAAATGTACTATAAAATACAATAATTAACAACTTAACATATTAAAGAGACATATAAAAAAGGGTTAATATTTGAAATTCTGCATGTGCCACATAAATTAGAACAAATAGATTAATAAATATTATTTTCAAAATTATGTTAAAAAAGGTACTACAAATCACAATAGCTAACAATTTAAAATATTTTTAAAATCATATAAAAATTTCAATAACTTCTCAAATTCCATAATATGACATAAATTTTAAAAAAAAGTGTTATAAATCATAATAAATTGTACAATATTTTAACTACTTTAAAAGTATTATAAATTGTAATAAATAATACAACAATTTAAATTACTTATTACTTAAAATTTAACGACTTAAAAATGTTTTTTTAAATGTATTAAAATTTTGGTTAATTGTCAAAACTTTACATGTGCCACATAAATTGGGCATGGAGAGTCACACATATTTTTTTTAAAAAATTACATTAAAAGTATTCTATCAATTAACAACATATATTGTTTGAAATTGACGGAAAAAAAAATATAAATTACAATAATTAACAAAATAAATCTCTCGACTCCAACAAATCTATCAATTAATGTCACATAAATTGGGACATGGCAAATAACATATATTATTAAAAATTTAGGTTCAAAATATACAATAAAATACAATAATTAACAACTTAATATATTAAAGAGACATATAAAAAAGGCTTAATATTTAAAATTCTGCGTGTGCCACATAAATTAGAACAAACAGAGTAATAAATTTTTTTTCCTAAATTATGTTAAAAAAAAGTACTACAAATCACAATAGCTAAAAATTTAAAATATTTTTAAAATCAGATAAAAATTTCAATAACTTCTCAAATTCCATAATATGACATAAATTAAAATAAAAAAATATATATATTTGGGCCCCGTGCTGGCACGGGGTCCTATATCTAGTCAAACAAAGAAAATTGAATTGAGAGTTATGGTTATTAACTTTGAATAGTTCACAGTCATTTAATTCTGAGTTGTTTACTTAAAAAGTCACTTAATTTTGTTTTATAACTTAAATATCACTCAACTATTGGTATTTCACTTAAAAGTCACACAACTATTAATATTTTATTTAGAAAGTCATCAATCAATTTAAATAATTTTTCATTAACTTTTATTTTAAACTATTTTATTTAAAGAAATAATAAGATATCTATTTTAATTATCTTATTGATCCGCTCCAATTATTTAATTATAATTTTTTGGAAAAACGTACAACAATTGACCCAAAAAAAAACATTTTTCGTTTTAGTAATTGTATGACTAGTATAAAATAGGCATAATACATAAACATGCCCCTTAACTTGACATCAATGGGCAACTATGACATTTAACTTTAGATGTGCACAAGTAGACACTTAAACTTGAATAAAATTTAACAAATAGACACATTCGTCCTACATGGCACACTACATGAAAAATTTGTATCCTATGTGGCGTTCTACATGTATTATGCCATGTAGGACACGTGTGTCTACTAGTTCAATTTTATACAAGTTTAAGTGTCTACTTGTGCACACTCAAAGTTGGAGGACATAGTTGTCCGTTGAAGCCAAGTTAAGGGTCATGTTTATGTATTATGTCTATAAAATATGTTTAAAAATTATCAAAAAGACGTTGGAATTGATAAAGAAGTAATAATTAAAAATAAACGCACAGTAGCAATGTTTTACTTTTTTTTTAAAAAAATATAGGTAAAAACAAAAACTATATTTCAAAAAAAATTAATAAAATAATTTAAATAAGCATCTTATTATTATTTTAAGAAAATAGATCAATTATTTTTACAAAATTTAATAAAAATATTATTTAAATTAATCGAGTGACTTTTTTATAAGTGAAAAATCAATAGTTGAGTGATTTTTGAGTTATAAAACAAAGTTGAGTGACATTCTAAGTGAACAACTCAAAGTTGAGTGACTTTCTAAGTGAATTATTCAAAGTTGAGTGATTATTTGAGATATTAAACTATTGAATTGGGGGCGATTTTTTTTTTTAGTCTCAAAATTAATATTGGGAACATATTTGACCAGGTAAGGTAAAAGGTCATTTAAAAATTTGAATAAGTTAATTGTGAATTAAAATAACATTTTTAAAAGGTGGAATCCATCAGCAATCATATAAAATTGGCATTAACTTTCACTTAGGCATTTCAAGTATGTTTGGTTCATTTTAAACACCTCATGTCGGAATTTATTATGTTATTTTGACACTTTTTTTAACAATCAGTCACATATGTAAGGTGTATGTAATACACTCACAATGATGTGGCAAAGTGGTGAATTAAATGAAAACATTTGTCATTTGTGACTAAATTAATTCTTAAATAATGAATTTTGAGCAAAAAAAAGTTGATGTGGCCAAATACTCAATGATGCATGCAGAGAGGATTCATTGATTGAATCATAGTTCTCCTTTGCAATAGAGTTCTTGGAACCAGAGAGTTCAAGTAGAGATAAAGTTTTCTTGATCTTTTCAGCAACATTACTTCCTCCTTTAGAAGCATTTGAAGATGACCTTTCTCCTTTTGGAGTTGAAGACTCAAAAACAAGAGTTGATATGGACGGCAACATAGTGGTCTTGCTCCTTGTAACAGATTCAGAAATTCCAAGAGTAACATCAAGGATTCCTTTTACTTCAATAGAGAACTTGGAGGCATCAGCCTTAGAGAAAGTCGATTGGGACTTAATCTTCTTGGAAGTCATTTCAATGTTCTTTGATGATTGAAAAGTTGAGATGAGAGGTAGAGATTGTTCGCTTGGGATGCTAGAATTGTAGACCATAAAATTTGTGTTGATAAAACAATAATCAAGATTGGAAACGATCACAATAATTGTAGTATATGATTCCAAATATGAGTATTACAATCCTTAAGAATCCTCTTATTCATCTTTTCAAATATAATTTCAAGGGTTTTGAGCTTGATATTTAGTTTGGTGAACTTCTTCTTGACTTGTACTTGGATTTAAGGGCCTTCGAGTTTGATCTTGAATCTTGATGAACTTGATCTTGACTTGTACTTGAATTCAAGGTCTTTTGAGCTTGTTCTTGAATGTGGTGATCTTGATCTTGATCTTGAGCCGTTACTTAAACTTGAATGCTTGAATTTTTTAACTTGTAGCTTATAGAGAAATCTGTGGCTTTTGATCCACAAGCTCTCTGTGGCTTCTTGTTAGAATTCTGATGTAATTTCTAAATTATGAGGAACCTTATTTATAGTTGTAGAATGGAGGAGTTACGATGAGAACATGTTCCCTTCGGACAATAACATTTAAGTGACATGATAGAGGAGTACTGATAAAAACATGTTTTCTTCGGCAAATTAGATTTAAGTGACATGGAGGTATTTGATTGGTCAGAAAACATCACTTGTACACACGTGACATATTTTCATTGGTCTTTGATTATGATAGGCATGCCATGTCATTATGATGAGTTCGGAACCAAAAGGGTAACAATTTTTAACGCCGTGTAAATAAGATTTTCTAAAATGAGGCTCAAATTCCAATGAGCCTTACAAGGCTCAAATTCCAATGAGAGGCTCAGCCGCCAATGAGCCTTGCAGGTTGTTATTAAAAATAAAATAAAAATTCTCGTTTTTTTTCTTGTTTGTTAAAAGTCTAATAATAATAATAATAATAATACATAGTTGTTGATATGATGCATAAAGATAGTTTAGACCTTATTGCTATCCATTACTTTATGGCTTTTCAAATGAACTAAACCCAATAGTTTAGACCTTATTTACTACTTAGTTGATTTTTTTTTTTCTTCAACTTTTTTTATGTGAAATTATAATTTGGTTTATTCACTTGCAGAATGATAAAATTCGGCCTTCTCTAGTCATACTTTATTTTGGTGGAAATGCCCTATTGATGAATATGTTGAAAACATGATAAAAATTATACTTCATATCAAGGTAAAAAAAACACACACAACATTTTAATATTTATAGTAAACATGAACCATGCATATATGTTGGAGTTCGAAAACTTCAACTTTATATATATAATTTGTAAAAAATTGATAGAACATATAAGGGACATGATAGAAAATATTAAAGACAACATTTCTAGAGATTATCGTTTGTCTTGATGCGGTTGTTGTTGTTGTTTATGTCTACCGGTTTCACAGGTGGTGGGTACGTGTGGCCTTGTTGTTCTTTGAGGGTTGTTGATGTCCTGCAAAATTATATTTATTACTGAATTCTATTAATATTTTGTAAATGTCAAAATTGAATATTTGTCGATTATAACAACATACATAATGTTGTGAGGGTCCAACTTCATCATCATTTTGATTTTGTGACATATAATCCTGGAATAAGATGTAAATCATTAACATATAATTTAATATAAATAAGAAATTCAATATATTATTTAAAGAGTATATTATTTACCGTAAAAAAACTCAATCTCCCAGCATGAAATGGTGAGTTTTGAAATTGACATTGTCGTACAAAACCATAATTTCTTTCATTGAATCCTTCAAAACCCAAATCTACAACATTAGGAGTTTGAAAGCCACTACCTTCTTCTTTTGTGTAGTTGGGTACACTCGTAGATACTCCAGCACAGTAAAAAATAGGGTAATACGGAGTGTCGGGAGTAGCCAATGATAAATAAATTTGTGTTGGCCTCATACTGATTTCTCGAAAATTCCGTATTATGTTCTTCTATATGAACACCTCCCGAATTTGATGTTGTTGGTGATTGATTTTCATTTGGTGGAGTATAATGTTGTTGAAAGTTCAACCGCGTGTTCAAATGAGTAATATTCATAGCATCTCTAGAATAAGATGTCATTTGTCTTGCATTGTCTCTCACTTGAAATGACTGAGTATTATCATTTTCTATTGCTTGATTCATTTTATACAATCTTTCATGTCCCATTGCCTAAAATTCATTATATATATATATACATACATAAAAAGGTCAAACGAAGAAGTCAATGGTATTTATGTATTTTTAAAAAAATACATATATACCAATGCCTCATATTTTCCTGTGATTGGTTGATATCCATGTTGGACAACATGTTCTGGATTTGCAATGAACTTGCATGAATGCCGTAGATACCAATTGAAATAATCAATTGAGTTTGCTTGATGATTTATTTGTACAACATGTTGATAACGTTCATTCCATGTATTTTTAGTATGAACAAATATCTGACGAGTATGTCTATCTATTTTGTGGCGCTTATCGATTTTATAATGGTCATCAGAATAATGCACATTTTCTGGTATATGTTGCACAAAATCAAATTGTCTTACTACACGATCAACCATGTGCCACTCATGATATATTTCGAAAATAAGTGGCGCCTTCACCATCCACACATTATGCCCTCGTCGACACCATTTAGGCAGTGCATTAAGAACTTCTTGAGAATAAGGCTCCCAAATAAACTATAGAAAAAAAAGGTAACATATATATCATACATTTTTTTTATCGTTTTAATCTTGTAATAAACTAATTTTTTTAGTTATACCTGATAAGGTAGTAGATTGTCTAAAACATCTCTACAAAGAATCATATTTTTTCGAGCCTCATTCTCATGAACCCTTCGTCGAGACGACTTATATGCAAGTGGTTTTTGTCACTCTAGTTGATCATTGTTGAAAGGCGATATCATAGGTTGAAATGGTATAATACGCTCCCACACCCATACCTATAAAATAATAAATAATTTTTATTATTAGTATTAAAAATAGTCAATTATAATAATTACAAATATAAAGGTGACCAACATGTAATAATGATATAAAACCATTTACAACGAAAACGTCGCATATAGAGGCGCGATATAATGAATGGTACAAGTATGAAAGTGTGGCAGCTCCCCAATCTTGTGTTGCCAGTGCTTGTAAGTCACCCATTTCATTTCAAAGAAAAAACCTGAATTAAATTTATTTCCTGACTTATCAGGAAATAATGTTCCTCCAAGCAACCAAAATAAGTATAATCTAAATTTTTGTTGTACCTCTAGTTCAGTGGAATTATCGTTTATTTCATTTGAAGTTTCTATATAATTAACTAATGACGGTGAAAAAATTCTAAAACCTTGAAAGCAATCTTCCGTAGGAAACCAACCGGTTAAATTAAAAATTAAAGTTTGTCTAGCAAACAAATCCATGGATTTAGCGTTTTGTAGTAGAACAGATGTACCATCAACAACCATACCGAACATAACTTCCATATCCTGCATAGTTAGTGTTGTTTCATCAGTTCTCATATGAAAGGTATGGGTCTTTGGACGCCACCTTTCAACTAAAGCAGTAATAATACTTGAATCGCATGGAATGTTTCCTACTTCAAGAACACCTCTAAAATCTGTGTAATCAAAATAATTTAGTATACATGTATGAAGTGTATTATTTTTTAAGTGTTGCCATAAATCATAATCATGTCTCCGCACTATTAAATGTGATTTCGCCGCAGATATTTCACTATTTCAAATTTCTTGAGACCGATGTTTATCTTGTAACGTTAAACATCATACTCAATCGGTCCTTGATATTCAAAATTTTCTTGATTCATCTATATATCAAAATGAAAAAATAAAATTACATCATTATTAGTACTAACTTAAGATGAAATAATTAATAAAACATATAAATGATAAAAAGAAGAAGAAGAAGGTATCATTAAATTACCTTTGTATTCTCTTGATTCTTCAAAAGTTTGCAAAATTTTATAACTTGCACAACTTTGATAGCTTTCTTTAAATAGGAGTAGGAAGTGGAGTTGTCAAATGCATGGTTTTTATAATGTTTTTTTTATAATGCATGGTTTTTATAGTGCATGGTCGTCAAACCATTTATAGTTTTTTTTTCAAATCCGGGAAGTTTTTTATTTTTATAATGTATAGTTTTTAATTATTCTTTTTTAAATTTTGTTTGTTTGTTATTTTAATATAGTATATTGTAACTATTTTTTTTATCACTTTATCTAATAGTTTTTGACTACTAATTGAAGTATTTTATTTTTTATTTTCGTTGAAACATATACCGCGTGAAACTTGTACAGTGTTGATTTAATTCAACACTGTAAAAATAAATCACGTGAAATTATAGTGTTGATTTGATTCAACACTGAAGTTTCACGTGAATGTGACAATGTGTAAGAACTTACAAGGCTCAAAGGGTAAGTAGCCTTGTGATTTTTTTTTTCAAATCCTTTAGTTTTTGATTTTTATAGGTATAGTTTTTAATTATTTTTTTTAGATTTTGTTTTTTTGTTATTTTAATATAATATTTTTTAACTATTTTTTTTATCACTTTATCTAATAGTTTTTGACTACTAATTGAAGTATTTTTTTTAATTTTCGTTGAAACATATACCGCGTGAAACTTGTACAATGTTGATTTAATTCAACACTGTAAAAATAAATCAAGCGAAACTACACTGTTGATTTGATTCATCACTGAAGTTTCACGTGAATGTGAAAATTTGTAAATGTGTAAGAACTTACAAGGCTCAAGGGGCAAGTAGCCTTGTGATTATCTTTTTTTCAAATCCGGGGAGTTTTTGATTTTTAAATGTATAGTTTTTAATTAATTTTTTTAAGATTTTGTTTGTTTGTTATTTAAATATAGTATTTTTTAACTATTTTTTTATCACTTTATGTAATAGTTTTTGACTACTAATTGAAGTATTTTATTTTTTATTGTCGTTGAAACATATACCGCATGAAATTTGTACAATGTTGATTTAATTCAACACTGTAAAAAAAAATCACGCGAAACTACAATATTGATTTGATTCAGCACTGAAGTTTCACGTGAATGTGAGAATGTGAAAATGTGTAAGAACTTACAAGGCCCAAAAGGCAAGTAGCCTTGTGATTTTTTTTATTTTTTTTCAAATCCTTTAGTTTTTTATTTTTATATGTATAGTTTTTAATTATTTTTTTTAGACTTTGTTTTTTGTTATTTTAATATAGTATGTTTTAACTTTTTTTTTTTATCACTTTATCTAATAGTTTTTTTACTACTAATTGAAGTATTTTATTTTTTATTTTCGTTGGAACATATACCGCATGAAACTTGTACAGTGTTGATTTAATTCAACATTGTAAAAATAAATCACGCGAAACTACAGTGTTGATTTGATTCAACACTGAAGTTTCACGTGAAAGTGAAAATGTTTAAGAAAGAAGTGACATGACCATTGCTTTTGCTTTACTGGAAGATAAAATTTTGCAGTGTTGATTTGATTCAATACTGAAGGGTTTTTAAATATAGATAAAGATTTTGCGTGTTAAATTTTTTAAGTGTTGATTTGATTCAACACAAGAAGTATTACGTGTTTTTTTTTTTTTTTTTAAATAAGAGCCCTGAATTGACTTAAAAGATAGCTTCTAAGTAAAAAATAAAGAGTAAGGGAAAACATACTTCTAGTGTTTTAATTATTTCAATAAAAAATTAAGTTAGTTTTAACCTTGTCCATCAAACACTTCCTAACTTATTTGAGTAATTTTTATATTTCTCAAAAATTTACAGAAGTCATAAACTAACAAAGTGGTAAGCCTATTATTTTCTCTATATATATCAACTCTTGTAGAGTTATCATATATTCACATGGTTTTGCAAATACATCATATTTCAACATGAAATCTACATCAATTTTTTTTTTATGTTACATGCTATCCAAATTTTATAGAAATCGTAAGAATGGAAAGTACCTTCTTGAAATAACATTCCACCAAATTAATTTGGATGGAAAGAATCATGCTATGCCTTTTTTTTTTACAAGGCGAAGAAGATAGAATGCCTTTTATTACAAGGCGAAGAGGCTAGAATGTATCTTTACTTTGCTTACATTCACAGGCTGAAGAGCTTGAGTGTTAGTTAATTCTACAACATCATGATGTAATGTCATGTTCTTGGAGATAACAATCAAGTTAAAGAATTTCAAATTTGAAGGAGAAAGTTTTAAGTTCAAATTTGATTTTTATGAGATATTTAAAGTGATTTGCGGATGAAATTTGAAGTCATTTCATTGAAGATATAGTTTAGTTAATTATGAACTACAAGCAACTGAAATTGTAGAAATGTTGTCCTTAATATTTTCTATTTGAAATCTCTAGAAGTGTTGTCTTTTATATTTTCTATCATGTTCCCTTATATGTTGTACTAAATAATATCAAATTATCTAAAATAATTGTTGTGAAAAAAGATATATTTTTAAAGGATTCAACACGTATTCATGGGCTTTGGCATGGTCTTGAAGAGAGAACATATTTGAGAATAAGGATCACTATCTATTGACTTGCATAATAAAGGACTCCGGAGCCAAAAGGGAGCCAAAGGATTCAACACTTATGTTTGCAAGAGAATGAAAATAACTAGGGACAAATAAATTAATAACAACTCAAGAAAATAAAACAATTTTTTTTCCAGCTAGCTATATGTTTGATCAAAACCCCTTTCATTAAAAAACTTATTAAGTGCGACGTAAATTAATAAGCATGTAGAATGTAGAAAATAGCATAGTTTAGGATTTTAATGTTAAGTTTGATATAGTTTATAATTAGAATATAATGTAGAATTCTAATACTACAATATAAAAATATGTAGTTGTAAGGCTATATTAGAACCATCAATGTGCATGAATTAGCACCAAACACAAACAAACCAAAATAATAGCATGACTAGAGAAGGCTGAATTTTATCACTATGCAAGTGAATAAATCAAATTATAGTTTCACATAAAAAAAGTTGAAAGAAAAAAAATATCAACTAAGTAGTAAATAAGGTCTAAACTATTGGGTTTCGTTTGTTTGAAAAGCCACAAAGTAATGGCTAGCAATAAGGTCTCAACTATCTTTATGCATCATATCAACAACTATGTATTATTATTATTATTAGACTTTTAACAAACAAGAAAATAAAATGAGATTTGTTTTTAAATAACAGCCTGCAAGGCTCATTGGCGGCTGAGCCTTACAAGGCTTATCGTAATTTGAGCCTCATTTTAGAAACCCTGATTTACACGGCGTAAGAAATTGTTGCCCTTTTGATTTCATAATTAATTGAGTTGCTCTTTTGGAATTTTCGTAAAAAATTGTTGCCCTTTTGAAATTTTCAAAAAAAATTATTGCCCTTTTAGTTCCAGACTCTCATTATGACTTGCTTTCATTATTTGTTTTGTTTTGTTTTGGTGTATCATTCACTTGTACTGTTGTCTATTGCAGAGAATTTAATAAATTGTCAAGTTGAAATTAATGTGTAGAAAAATACACTTTTGTATGTCCTGATTAATGTGATTGATACAATCACCGACTCACCATCTATGTTGCTCGGACTCTTCAATAATATTGACGGGTGCGTGTCGAATTCTCCAAAAGCAGTGCATTTTTGAAGGATCTGACAAGGGTGTAGCAACGTGTTTGATGAGTCCGAGCAACATAGTTCACCATCATTTATATTGGCATCCCGTCTATTATTGTTTGGATAGTGCCCCATCTGGACTTTGGATTCACATCACATATTGCACAAAGTGCCTCATACTTAATTAATCAGGGGAAATTGAAATTAAAAGAAACAGACAAATTCATTTAGGTTAAGGCACTTCAGAACTTACAAACACATATCTATTTGAATTAAAAACTCTACAAAATACTGAAATTTGCAACAAACATAGAACATCACACCCCAAAACAAACAAACAGAAAGAAAACACGAAACACTCGAAAAGTGAGATTGCAAGACTGCAACATGGAAAAGTATGAATTGTTTAATCTGCTATCCTCAGGTCGCTTAAGCGTTGAATAGATAAACTGTTAACCATTTCCTCATGATTGCTTACAGATTCTTCAAAAAGGGCACAAGATACATGTGTCGTCTCATCACTATCCATGTTATAGTATAACAAACTGCATGTTGTCATTAGTTTCTCAAAACAAATGTTACATCTGATAATTACCTTTTCATGTTTGAACGGGAATGAAAAAAAAGAGCTTGTAGTTGACATTTACCAATGTCAAGGTCTTGGGAGCGCTAGCACAAAAACAATCAACAAAAAAATCGCATTTTGTGCAATAGTATGCCCATCCAGAAGTTGGTCCATATAGTATTGACAAGCAGGGGATTTGAGATTCCCATTTTGGAATTCTGAGTACCAAGTTAACTTTAGAGGGTGTTGGGGATGAGACATATGTTGAATCATAGATGGAAGTGTAATAGAATTGAGAGAAACAATCATAACTACTCATAGCATTCAACGTAACATTCAACGATCTGCTCACATCATGAAGAGATGTAAACTATATTCTTAGAATTCTATTATCAGTGGTCTTCTACAATCAATGCATAAAGCATATATATAGACTCTGTAACAGACTAATGACCGACCTACATCAACTTGGAAAGTAAATGACTAAACTGCCCTCTAACTAACTCCTCTAACCAATAACAGACTAATAGAAAATATCCAATACTCCCCCACATGCTGGAGGGTGATATACATCAAACACTCCAAGCTTGGATAACAAAGAATGATGCTGAGCACTAGTAAGGCCTTTCGTCAGTAAATTAGCAAGCTGCATATAGGTGGACACATAGGTGGGCAGAATCAAACCAGATTTGATCCTTTCTCTAACAAAATAACAGTCAATCTCTATATGTTTTGTTCTCTCGTGAAAGATGGGATTATTAGCAATTTGCAAAGCAACCTTGTTGTCACAAAACAACCCCATTGGTGAGGACAGAACAACACCAAGATCTCTGAGCAGACCTGTCAACCAAATAATCTCTGCAGTGACAGCATCCATGCTCCTGTACTTGGCTTCTGCAGAGCTCCTGCTAACCGTGTGCTATTTCTTGGACTTCTAAGATACTAAGGAACATCCAAGCATAATCACATACCCTATAACCGACCTCCTAGTGTTTGGGCAAACACCCCAATCAGCATCGCAGTAAGCAGTCATACTAGTGATATTTCCAGGGGGAAGAAGAATCCCTAAACCAGGAGCACCATTCAGATATCTCACTATCCTCTAAGCACTATCCATATGAGAATATTTAGGCCTTTGCATAAATTGATTGAGTACCTGAACTGCAAAACAAATATCAGGTCTGGTGATTGTCACATACAACAACTTCCCAATGAGTTTTTGAAAGCTTAAAATATCTTCTATTTCAGGATCATCAGAAACTCCTACTGTTGTATCATACTCCACTGTGGTGAGTTTTCTGTTCATCTCCAAAGGAGTTATAGCAGGCTTACTACCACTTAGTCCCAAATCTGAAATGAGTTCTAGAACATATTTTCTCTGATTCAAAAGTATCCCCTTCTATGATCTAAGTATCTCAATGCCTAAGAAATATCTTAGTTGGCCGAGATCCTTCACCTTGAATGTCTTGTGCAAGGTGTCCTTGGCAAGTTGAATTAATGTGAGACTACTACCTGTGATGAGCAAATCATCCACATACACCAAGATCACAACAATGTCTGAACCTGCCACTTGTGTTAATAAGGAATGGTCATAGGAACTTTGGCAATAAACTCCTTTTACCAGGGCATCAGTGAGTTTAATATTCCATTGTCGTGATGCTTGCTTAAGACCATATAGGGACTTCTTGAGCTTACACACCAATGGTTCCCCTTGTCTATGAAAACCTTGAGGTAACTGCATGTACACATCCTCATAAAGATCTCCCTGATGGAATGCATTATTGACATCCATGTGAAATAAATCCCAATTCTTAGCAGCTGCAATTCCGATGACAGTTCTCACAGCGACCATCTTTGCCACTGATGAGAATGTGTCGTGATAATCCAGCCCTTCGAGTTGGCTGTAACCTTTAGCTACCAACCTAGCCTTGTACCTTTCAATGTCACCATTTGCCTTGTATTTGATCTTAAAAACCCATTTTGAGCCAATAGCATACACACCAACACGCAAGGGAACTAAATCCCATGTGTGATTGTCTTCCAATGCTTGAATCTCCAGTTGCATTGCATTCACCCAATTTGGATCACATGCTGCCTCCTTGAAGCTTTTGGGCTGAACATGAGTTGAAAAAACATGTATAGAAGCCTTGTAGGCAGCTGACAGCCTATCATAAGAAAGTACCTTGTCTATAGAATACAATGAAGAAGAGGCAGATTTCTTTCCTGTGACATAATCTTGCAACCAAACAGAAGGTTTGACACTTCTTCCAGTTCTCCTGAGTTTCTCAATTTCAGCTGGTGGCTCAGGATAAGGATCAACTTCATGCTAGGGACCTGGATATCATCACCTGCAGATGGCATGTTAGGGAGTGAAGTCTGAGGCAAATACACTGGTATCTCTAATGAGGGAGGAGTAACCATCTCAGGCAAATGCATCCAAATATATCCTCGTCTTCTGGAGTAACCATCTCAGGCAAGTGCACTCCAAATACATCCTTATCTTCTCCCCGTGAGCTCTTAAAAGGAAAATTGTCTTATCTGAACAACACATCTCTACTCACTAAGCAAGTACCTGATTCTAAATCAAATAACTTGTAACCTTTTTGTGTTTCTGAATAACCAATCTGAACTGTTCTTCTAGTTTTGGCCTCAAACTTAGTCCCTTTAGGCAAAGTAGAAGCAAAACACAAACAACCAAAGACCCTCAAATGATCACAAGTAGGTGGTGGCTTATGGTATAACATCTCATAAGGTGTCTTACCTTGTAGCATTGGAGTAGGTAACTTATTTATTAAGTAAACAACAGTTCTCACACAATCACCCCAAAATCTATTTGGAACGGAGCTTTGAAACTTTAGGGATCTAGCCACTTCTAAAATGTGTCTATGCTTTCTCTCAACCACTCAATTCTGTTGGAGTGTATATGCACATGAGCTTAGATGGACAATTCCTAATGAAGAAAATAATTCTAAACATTGGGAATTAAGAAATTCTTTACCATTATCTGATCTTAACACTTTAACTGTAATGCCAAACTGATTATGCACCTTCAGTAAGAAATCTTTCAATACAACAATGACTTCAGATTTATGTTGCACCAAACAAAGCCAAGTGTATCTACTATGATCATCAACTATAGTAACAAAATAATGCTTCCTATCATAAGTGGGAACTTTATAAGGACCCCAAACATCTATATGGATCAACTGAAATATGGCAGTAGAGTGACTACCACTAACAGGAAATTTGAGTCTAGTCTGCTTAGCCAATGGGCATATTTCACAAGGCTTATGTGCATTGGTATTTGTCATAACTACTGGTATGAGATCTAAGACACTCTTAGATGTGTGTCCCAATCTCTTGTGTCAGATACTATCATCTTTTGCTTCCCGATCTGTTGATCCTGCTAGACAAGCTGCTATTGGTTCATCCTTCAAAAAATAGAGTCCGTTGTCCTCTTTACCAATCCCCAAGACCCTGCCAGTGTAAAGATCTTAGAAAACACAAAATTCTGGATAAAAGGAAACTGAATAACCAAGATCTCTAGTCAATTTCAAAACTGATAAGAGATTAAACTTGAAATCTGGTACAAAAAGTACATTCTTCAATTTATGACTTCTCAATATTTTAGTACTCCCAGTGTGTGTCACTTCACATATTCCACCATTAGGGACTTGAACACCACCATTTTCCCCTGAACTAGTTGTTTTAAACACATCATCTAGACATTCTCTATCGAATATAATATGATGTGATGCCCCTGAATCAATTATCCATGTATGTGAAAAAACATTGGATAATAGTGCAAGAATACCTGCCATATGAGCCTGAAAGTCACTTGAAGTACTAGCTTTGTTTCCTCTTCCAATGAGCTCCTGATAATGATCCTCAGAGATATATCTCCCTTGTCCCTTCACATCATTTGTCCCTTCTACCTTAGATACATTACTACTCGCATAAGGTTTAGTAGGCACACCTGCAGATCCCAAATTTTTCTTTCTTTGGAAGTCAGGTGGATACCCAACTAATCTGTAACAATTTGTCTTTAGATATCCTTTGTAACCACAATGATCACAAACAGATCCAGGTGGTGCTAATGGCCTTCTAGATTTATAATTTTGATTCTAATTGTAGTTCAGTTACTGATTCATCTGGTATTGATGTGAAGTGGGAGGTGCAATATTGGATCTTTGGTTTTAGTGTCTTCCTGCCATCATAGTCATGGAATATCTACTCCCATCTTCTACTCCCAAACCTCTTTGACTCTCCTTTTGGATTACTAGAGCATAGGCTTGATTAACAGTTAGGACAAGGGTTTTCAATAGTATATCACTTCTCACATGACTAAAACTCTTGTTCAAGCCCATTAGGAACTGTAACAGGCGTTGATTTCTCAACAATTCAATCGAAGGTCTAGATGCCTCACAACTACAGCCAACAGTGGGTACTAATGCATCTATCTCATCCCAGTAATCCTTCATTCTAGAAAAATAGACTGTAACTGAATTTGTACCTTGAGTTAATGATGCAATGTCCTTCCATAGTTGATAGATTCTGGTTAGATTGGATTTGTCAAAATGCTCTTTGAATTCATCCCAAACCTTCGTTGAATCTGAAGCATATGCAATACTAGAAACCAAATCTGGTGATACAGTTGCTCCAATACATGATAGCATTATTGCATTACATCTCTCCCACAAGCTAGCGAGGCTCCCACTGTACTGATTCTTCGTACAGGTTCCATCCACGAAACCAAGCTTGTTCTTACCAAGCAAAATAAGGCGCAACGATTTACTCCACAGAGTGTAGTTCCCTGGACCGGTAAGCTTGATTCCTATCAATGTCAGTCCCGGCGTATTTGATGTTTGTATAAAAAGAAGATGGTGAAAATCTATTGAAGGTTCACATGTCTCTGCTACTGGTCTAATCTGGTTGCTTTGATCTGGTGCCATTAATGATGTACCACCCCGTATCCGAAACAGACCAAAAATGCAGATTTTGAGAATTGCAGGTGCAACTTACGGTCACCATCCATGGACCGTAGGTCAGACCATGGCCCGTGCTGGTGGTCCGTGATTCACCACTGCAACCCCTCCCCAAACCAACTCAGAAAATTGGCTAAGTCCCGACTCATGGACAGACCCACGGTCCGTAGATCAGACCACGGTCCGTGGTCTGTGTCCGTGGATCGAGACTTCCTTACCCAACCTCTGACACAAAATACGGTCGACCAGCACGGACCGTCATTCGATGCACGGTCCGTAGGTATGACCGTAAGTGAGGGTCAGCAGTCAGTTAGATGAAAATTGTGGTTAAGTCAACTTCAGATGGTCATAACTCTTTGCACAAAATGCATTATGTGTCCCATGACCTATTGTTAGATAGATAATTGAATTATCTTTCCAACGCCACCAAGTTTACTAAATTCCAACATATGAGTAAAGAGTTATGCTCATTTTAGTAAAGCCCTGTCGGGCAGACTCGACCTACGGATCCAATCGACGGACTGTCGATTGAATGACGGCCCGTCAGTCCAATCCGTCAATCACTCCGACAGAAGTTAAGTCAGGGGTCTTTTGGTCTTTTCCAATTTCGTTTAACCCCTAAGATACGTCGTTTAAACCCTAAATCATGAGGTTTTAGTCAGTTTAAGCCTAGAAACATAACTAGAACTTACCTTAGTCAAAATCATTAATCAAAACATAGAAAATTAGAATCAAGAGAGGAGAAAAAGGTCAAGAACCCTAGTTCAAGAACACAACAAGGTTCCATCAGTTCCAGCCACGAAATTGAAAGATTTCTCTGTGAAATTCGTCACCAGGTATGTGGGATTTCACTAGTGGGTTCCTTTCGCCCATTAGGTCCCAAGAATTTAGTCAGATTCTTGATTCCATGATTATGAACAGACCTAGGGTTTTTAGAATTACAGCAGATCATCATGAATTAGTTGTTTAAATGTTCCAAATCAGATTATCATGTTATTGCTCAGTTTATCGCATGAATTTCAGAACCCTAGCTATGTATTTCTTTAGTTCTTGAATTACACATGCTAGGTCAGATATTTCAATATTCAGTTTTACATGCCTCAGTTTATGAATGCATCATTATCAGATTAATTGTTGCATTCTTAGTTTGCATGTTCAGTTTTGAGCTATCCAGTATTTACAGAAATTTAGTCATAACCAGTTAACCACTTAATTCATTGGGAGTATCATAATACCGAGTTGGACTAGGGTTAAACTTACCCATATAGTCCCAGAACTACGAGCCACGTAGGTGTAAGTCCCCTCTGTGGGCAACATCAGTTTAGTGATCACGCCAGCATGCCTCTATACCTCTGGCAGGGTATATTAGGTCCTCTCGATGGGGCGTATACATCGGACTCCACATTTAGCTCATGTGGTTTTATGTCGGTTATTAGTAGCTCCCATAGTTCAGTCAAACTCTTTTGCATTGACCATATTTTAGTACAGTCAGTATTCGGTCTCAGCATATTATAAATTTGGTCATTGCATCAGTTAGCTCAGTATTCAGTATTTTCAGTATCTATATCATGTCTAGATTATTTCATTGCTTTATTGCTTTGTTCAGTTATATGTTATTTCAACTTTACTCTATCCTGCATGCTCGGTACCTTTCAACTACTGACGCATACGTGCGCTACATCTTCTCGTGATGTAGGTTCAGGTTCTCAACATCCAGATCACGCTTAGATCGGTTCCCGATCTTCAGTTCAACAACATCAGTGGTGAGTCCTCATTCTTCGAGGACTAGTGACATGTTTGTCTTTATCGCTTTCAGTCTTTTAGTTTCATATTTTCTAGACTTAGTTGGGGCATGTCCCAACACTTCTAGTCAGCTTAGAGACTTATTTCAGACATAGTTAGATTCAGCTTAGTATCTTGAGTTTGATATTTCTTTTGTATTAAACTCTCATATTTGATATATTCAGTTATAGTATATGGGTATTCCCCATCTTTTCAGATTTATTTATGAATTAGCTTCCGTATCAGTTTATTATCTTTAGTATGCTCATGATCATGCTAACAGGGTTAGCTTGGGATCACTTGTGGTCCTAGGTCCCGTGTCTGCGTCTCGGGGGTAGCCCGAGGCCTGACAAAACTTGGTATTAGAGCATTAGGTTTAAGTGTCCTAGGATGTCTGAAAAGCCGCACTAGGTAGAGTCCTTTTCGTGGATGTGTAGTGCGCACCACCTCTAATGAGAGGGAGACTACAAAGTGTTTTAGGAAATCTTCATTTTCTTATTACTCTTATCGTGCGTAAGGTATGATCTAAATTCCATTCTAACTCGACGTTCTATGTTTCAGTGATCATGCCTCCTCGTAGAGCTTATGCTAGGAATGCGAATGCCAGGAACGCAAACGCAGCTCTTCCAGTTCCATATCAGGAAGTCTCAAATGCTGAATTCAGGAATGCCATTCAGATGTTGGCTCAGAGTGTCGCTAACCAGAACAATCAGCGGGTTTAAGCTCCTGTGAATGCAAATGGTGGATCAGCAGCAGCAAGGGTCCGTGACTTTGTTAAGATGAATCCTCCAGAGTTCTTAGAATCGCAGACTGGTGAAGATCCCCAGAATTTCTTGGATGAAATCAAGAAGATCTTTAAGGTGATGCAGGTCACTGGGAATGATCGGGTTGAGTTATCATCTTACCAACTTAAGAATGTAGCTCATATCTAGTATACTCAGTGGAAGGAGAACAGGGGTACAGATGCTGCTCATATTACTTGGGAATGTTTCAGCGAAACCTTTCTAGACAAGTTCTTCCCCATAGAGTTGAGAGAAGCAAGGGCCTAGGAATTTATGAACTTAAGGCAGGGCAACATGACTGTCCAAGAGTATGGGCTCAAGTTTAACCAACTCCCCAGGTATGCTCCTCACATGGTTGCTGACTCCAGGGCTCAGATGAATAAGTTTCTGTACGTAGTGTTAGACTTAGTGAAGATAGAGTGCAGGAATGCTATGTTGTTGGGAGACATGAACATCTCTAGGCTCATGACTCATGCTCAGTAGGTTGAGGGTGATAAGCTTAGGGAACGAGCTAAGGAGACTAAGAAAGCCAGAACAGGTAACTATGATTATTCTCAATAGAAATCGAGTGGTGGAAATCGCTCGCAGTTTCAGCAGAAGTCTTCGACTCCAGCCCTTTCATCAGCTAGTGTTCCATCCCCCAGGTTCCGTAATGATCAGAAAGGTAGGGCGTCAGGCTCTAAGTCTCAAGGTAGTGTTTCAGGCACCAAAACCTACCCAACTTGCCCTAAGTATAGTAAGAACCATCCGGGTGAGTGCCTTGCAGGTAAGGAGGATGCTTTGGGTGTGGTCAGTCTGGTCATAGATTGAAGGATTGTCCTTCAAGACAAGGTCAAAGAGGAAATAATGGTAGAGCTCAGTCTACAACTGCAGCAGCACCAGCAGGTCGCCTGACTCAGCAGGGTAACTCTTCTGGTACTGGTGGCGGACAACGCCAAAACAGGCTTTATGCTCTTCAGGCTCGTCAAGATCAGGAAGATTCTCCTGATGTAGTCACTGGTATGTTACGAGTCTTTGATCTTGATGTTTATGCATTGTTAGATCCAGGGGCTACTTTATCTTTTGTAACTCCTTACATAGCAGTCCAATTCAATGTTAGCCCAAAAACTCTTTCAGAACCCTTTTTAGTCTCTACTCCAGTCGGTGACCCAGTTATAGCTAGACGGGTATACAGAAATTACCCTGTCACAGTCTCTTAGAAAGTCACCTCAGCAAATCTTGTAGAGTTAGAAATGGTAGACTTCGATATCATTCTAGGCATGGATTGGTTACATTCCTGTTATGCTTCAGTCGATTGTAGAACTAGGATTGTTCGTTTTCAGTTTCCAGACGAACCAATCCTAGAATGGAAGGGTAGTAGCCTAGCTCCTATGGGTCGATTCATTTCTTACCTTAAGTCCAGAAAGATGATCTCCAAGGGTTATCTTTATCATCTAGTTCGGGTTAAGGATTCTAGTTTCGAATCCCCAACTCTTGAGGCAGTTCCTGTAGTCAGTGAGTTTCCAGAAGTGTTTCCAAAGATCTTCTCGGAGTTCCTCCCAATAGGGAAATTGACTTTGGAATTGATCTCCTTCCAGATACCCAGCCTATCTCTATTCCTCCTTACAGAATGGCAGCTGAGCTTAAGGAATTGAAAAGCAGTTGAAAGACCTTCTAGATAAGGGCTTCATCAGACCTAGTATTTCGCCATGGGGTGCACCAGTGTTGTTCGTAAAGAAGAAAGATGGTTCTCTCAGAATGTGCATTGACTATAGGCAGTTGAACAAGGTCACAATCAAGAATAAGTATCATATCCCCAGGATTGATGTCTTGTTTGACCAACTTCAGGGTGCTAGTCATTTCTCAAAATAGACCTCAGATCAGGTTATCATCAACTTAGAGTCAGAGATAGTAACATTTCGAAGACAGCCTTCAGAACTTGGTATGGTCATTAAGAATTTGTAGTTATGTCATTTGGACTAACCAATGCTCCTGCAGCTTTCATGGATTTGATGAATAGAGTGTTCAAGCAGTACTTGCACTTGTTCGTTATCGTCTTTATTAATGATATCCTCATTTACTCTAGGAATGAGGAAGAACATGCAAATCATTTGAGAGTTGTTCTGCAAACTCTCAAAGATCGCCAGTTATTTGCAAAATTTAACAAGTGCGAGTTTTGGTTACAATCAGTTGCCTTCCTTGGGCATATTGTGTCTAGTGAAGGAATTCGAGTAGATTCCCAGAAGATAGAAGCAGTGAAACAATGGCCCAGACCTACCTCTGCTACAGATATCAGAAGTCTCTTGGGTCTAGCGGGCTATTACAGACGGTTTGTGGAAGGATTTTCATCCATAGCCTCTACATTGACTAAGTTAACTCAGAAAAATGTTAAGTTCCAGTGGTCAGATGATTGTGAGAAAAGCTTCGCAGAATTGAAAACTAGGTTGACTACAACTTCTGTCTTGACTCTACCAGAGGGTTCAGATGGTTATGTGATCTATTGTGATGCATCCAGAGTCGGCCTAGGTTGTGTGTTGATGCAGCGAGGTAAGGTTATAGCTTATGCTTCCTGACAACTTAAGGTACATGAGAAGAATTATCCAACTCATGACCTCGAGCTTGTAGCAGTGGTGTTTGCACTCAAGATTTGGAGACATTACTTGTATGTGTTCATGTAGATGTGTTCACAGACCATAAGAGCCTTCAGTATGTATTCACCCAGAAAGAGTTGAATCTTCGCTAGAGAAGGTGGCTTGAGTTCCTCAAAGATTATGATATGAGTGTGCATTACCATCCGGGTAAGGCGAATGTAGTAGCAGATGCTCTTAGCAGATTATCCATGGGTAGTGTAGCACATGTTGATGAAGAAGTGAGAGAGCTAGCAAAGGATGTTCACAGACTTGCTCGCCTAGGAGTTCGCCTTATGAGCATATCAGATGGTGGTGTAACGGTTCAGAATGGGGCAGAATCTTCTTTGGTAGTAGAGGTTAAGGAAAAGCAAGATAGTGATCCAATCTTGCTTGAACTTAAGGGTGCAGTCCAAATCAGAGAGTGGAGGTTTTCTCCCAAGGGGGAGATGGTGTACTTCGCTATCAAGGTAGATTGTGTGTTCTTAATGTGGGTGAATTGAGACAACATATTCTCGCAGAAGCCCACAATTCCAGATATTCTATTCATCCAGGATCCACTAAGATGTACTGTGATCTGCGGGAAGTCTATTGGTGGAATGGTATGAAAAGAGATATAGCAGATTTTGTGGCTAAGTGCCCCAATTGCCAGCAAGTCAAGGTAGAACATCAAAAACCAGGATGTATGACTCAAGAGATTGACATTCCTACTTGGAAGTGGGAAGTGATCAATATGGACTTCATCACAGGTTTACCTCGTACTCGCAGACAACATGACTCCATTTGGGTGATTGTTGATAGGGTTACTAAGTCTTCTCGCTTTTTGGCGGTCAAGACTACAGATTTGGCGGAGGATTATACCAAGCTTTACATTAATGAGATTGTGAGGTTGCATAGGGTTCCTTTGTCTATCATCTCAGATAGAGGTTCTCAGTTTACCTCTCATTTCTGGAAGTCATTTCAAAAGGGTCTTGGTACTCAGGTTAACCTTAACACAACATTTCATCCACAAATGGATGGTCAGGCAGAGCGTACCATTCAGACCTTAGAGGACATGTTGAGAGCTTGTGTGATCGACTTCAAGGGTAGCTGGGATGATCACCTTCCCCTTATTGAGTTCGCCTACAACAATAGTTATCATTCCAGCATTCAAATGGCCCCTTATGAGGCATTGTATGGGCGTAGGTTTAGATCTCCAGTTGGTTGGTTTGAAGTAGGTGAAGCAGCCTTGATAGGACCAGATTCAGTCATTGATGCTGCGGAGAAAGTGCAACTCATTAGAGATAGACTTAAGACTGCCCAAAGTCGCCAGAAGTCTTATGCAGATGTGAGAAGAAGGGAACTAGAGTTCCAAGTTGATGATTGGATTTTCCTGAAAGTGTCACCCATGAAGGGGTGATGAGATTTGACAAGAAAGGAAAGCTCAGTCCCAGATATGTAGGCCCTTACCGGATCTTGAAAAGGATTGGTAAAGTGGCTTATGAGTTAGAGTTGCCAGCAGACTTAACAGTAGTACATCCAGTCTTTCACATTTCTCTTTTGAAGAAGTGTGATCCAGTATCTATAGTGCCATTAGAGAGTGTGGCCGTGAAAGATAGCCTTTTATATGAGGATGTACCAGTTAGGATTCTCGATCGTCAGGTTAGAAGGTTGAGAAACAAATAAGTCGCTTCAATGAAGGTTTTGTGGAGGAGTCAGCCAGTTGAGGGAGCTACTTGGGAAGCAGAAGCAGCCATGAAGTCCAAGTATCCTCACCTCTTTCCTTCCGATTCCAATCCAGCTTGAGGTAATAGTTCCTCATTAGTTTTTCAGTCATTCATGCATAAATTCAGTCTTAGAATCATGTTCCTTCAGTTTGTACTTACATTTTCAGCGTATTTGCATGTCGTTGGAACTCAGTTCAGTCAGAAATTCAGTTCTCAGTGTTTAGTGGTAGGGATTGCTGCCCTCTCCCTACATTTCAACTAGATTAGACTTCATTTGAGGACGAATGGTCCCAAGGGAGAGATAATGTAACACCCCGTATCCGAAACAGACCAAAAATGCAGATTTTGAGAAGTTGCAGGTGCAACTTACGGTCACTATCCACGGACCGTAGGTCAGACCACAGCCCGTGCTGGTGGTCCGTGATTCACCACTGCAACCACTCCCCAAACCAGCTCATAAAATTGGCTAAGTCCCGACTCACGGACAGAGCCACGGTCCGTAGATCAGACCACGGTCCGTGGTCTGTGTCCGTGGATCGAGACTTCCTTACCCAGCTTCTGACACAAACTACGGTCGACTAGCATAGACCATCATTCGATGCACGGTTCGTAGGTATGACCGTAAGTGAGGGTCAATAATCAGTTAGATGAAAATTGTGGTTTAGTCAACTTCAGATGGTCATAACTCTTAGCACAAAATGAATTATGTGTCCCATGACCTATGGTTAGATATATAATTGAATTATCTTTTCAACGCCACCGAGTTTGCTAAATTCCGACATTCGAGTAAAACGTTATGCTTATTTTAGTGAAGCCCTGTCGGGCAGACTTGACCTACGGATCCAATCGACGGACCGTCGATTAAATGACGGCCCGTCAGTCCAATCCGTTGATCACTCCGGCAGCAGTTAAGTCAGGGGTCTTTTGGTCTTTTCCTATTTCGTTTAACCCTTAAGATACGTCGTTTAAACCCTAAATCATGAGGTTTTAGTCAGTTTAAGCTTAGAAACATAACTAGAACTTACCTTAGTCAAAATCATTAATCAAAACATAGAAAATTAGAATCAAGAGAGGAGAAAAAGGTCAAGAACCCTAATTCAAGAAGGGTATATTGGGTCCCCTCTATGGGCAACATCAGTTTAGTGATCACGCCAGCATGCCTCTATACCTCTGGCAGGGTATATTGGGTCCTCTCGATGGGGCGTATACATCGGACTCCACATTTAGCTTATGTGGTTTTATGTCGGTTATTAGTAGCTCCCACAGTTCAGTCAGACTCTTTTGCATTGACCATATTTTAGTACAGTCAGTATTCAGTCTCAGCATGTTATAAATTTGGTCATTGCATCAGTTAGCTCAGTATTCATTGCATCAGTTAGCTTAGTATTCAGTATTTCCAGTATCTATATCATGTCCATATTATTTAATTGCTTTATTGCTTTGTTCAGTTATATGTTATTTCAGCTTTACTCTATCCTGCATGCTCAGTACCTTTCAAGTACTGACGCATACGTGTGCTACATCTTCTCGTGATGTAGGTTCAGGTTCTCAGCATCCAGATCACGCTTAGATCGGTTCTCGATCTTTAGTTCAGCAACATCAGTGGTGAGTCCTCATTCTTCGAGGACTAGTGACATGTTTATCTTTATCGCTTTCAGTCTTTTAGTTTCAGATTTTTTAGACTTAGCTGGGGCATGTCCCAGCACTTCTAGTCAGTTTAGAGACTTATTTCAGACATAGTTAGATTCAGCTTAGTATCTTGAGTTTGATATTTCTTTTGTATTAAACTCTCAGATTTGATATATTCAGTTATAGTATATGGGTATTCCCCATCTTTTCAGATTTATTTATGAATTAGCTTCTGCATCAGTTTATTATCTTTAGTATGCTCATGATCATGCCAGCAGGGTTAGCTTGGGATCACTGGTGGTCCTAGGTCCCGTGTCCGCATCTCGGGGGTAGCTCGGGGCGTGACAAATGATTTATCTCGAAGCTCAGCTTACGAGACTGCTATGTTCTACGGACGAAAATCAAATAGTTTGCGATCTCTGCTCTGATACCATAATAGAGTTGAGAGAAACAATCATAACTACTCATAGCATTCAACGTAACATTCAACGATCTGCTCACATCATGAAGAGATGGAAACTATATTATTAGAATTCTATTATTTGTGGTCTTCTACAATCAATGTATAAAACATATATATAGACTCTGTAACAGACTAATGACCGACCTACATCAACTTGGAAAGTAAATGACTAAACTGCTCTCTAACTAACTCCCCTGACCGATAATAGACTTATAGAAAATATCTAATAAAGTGAGAAGCAAATATTGTCGATAAAGTAATTGCAACCAACACAAATGTACCCCTTCCTGAAAGAAAAGTTGCACAAGCTGCATCTCAGAATTGGATGAACCATATTCCTTGAGAGAATGGTGGTGAGTGAAATGCATGACTCTCCCACTCGGCTGATTTGCACGAGCTAGAGGATGACTTGTAATAGCCAGAGTTTGTAGCCGGTTCTGAAGTTGTCCCAATGAATTAGTTTCCATTGAGAATTCTACAATTGCAGCGCAGTCGAAGTGACAAAGGTAAACATGATCATGGTTGTAAAATACCCAACAACCCAAAGTGGGAACAACTTTAGTACAAATTGAGCAAGAGAGTGAAGCAGCCTCACGGTTCATTGGTAATGAAAAGAACAAATGAAGAGGGTATTTCACTTTCAGGTTCAAAGTTGTTGGTATAGAAGCACATTCAACATGAAGATTGAAAGTACACGAATTGCAGCAATAGTATGATTGAAACAGATAAAGTTCAGAATCATCAACGCCACAAGCCGCACAATGAAACTCCTCATCGTCATTGGCCAACTGAAAGGGCTTTAGAACAAGAGTGTGGTCATAGTCTAGGGAAATTACTGCACAAATCATGAATAGAATAATCACAACGTAGGCAAGCGTAACCTTGAGCGTAGATTGTGACATTGCAAAAGTTGCACTTGATTCCACTCAAGTGACAATGCTGCACCAGATGACAATGGCTGAAGTGATTTAAGGTATCGTCACGAATAGGATTATCTAAGGCATCAACAAAAGCAGCTCTTAGAAACTGATTCATTCGTACTGGCTTACCCCTCCGCGGACATTTTGAGTTTTGTCAGCAATGTACATCACTATTTTTTCTCTTATGTTGTGGTGTGAAAATGTGTGTATATATAGAGATAGAACTCTTTCTTGGGAAGATTAAACAGTTTTGATCCATAAACTATTGATATGTTCTAAATACTGATAATCGTAATATCACAAAGGCCGATGCATACTGGCAAGCAAAGACAATATTCTTTGATTTCTACTACTCCCTCTACTGATCATAATTCAAAATACTCCCTCTGTCCAATAGATTTGGTACACTCCTTTAAATATAATACATACAATGTCTTAAAAAATGTAATAGGGAAATGACTATAATTAATGATAAGGGTAAATTAGGAATTAAGTATAAAATTATCTATGAATTTCATAAAGTAGACAAGTATTGTTGGAACTTGGAAATCTATTTTTAGTAATAGTGGAGAAGTATTGTTGGACGGAGGGAGTAAGTAAATTATTTAAAGTTCAAGAAAATTATTGGAATTTCTTTCCATATGTACTCTTCAGTTAATGAGGTTCTTAACTACTTTACAATTTTTAGGAGAAAAATTTGACAATTATCAAAAGAATAATAGTGGAAAGTAGCCTTTAATTTATGTCTTGAACATTTTTCTTAACAGATGTATCATATCCTAAACAATTCTCTTAATATGGACTAAAGGGAGTAATAATAAGAGAGATATAATCAGAAAGAAACAAAAAAGAGATATGCAGAGCTGAGTAAGCGGCGGAGCTATTAAGGACTCATGGGTTCATTTGAACCCCTTCAATGGAAAATTATATTATTTGTACATGGTTAAAATTATTTTTTATGTATATATTGTTGGAAATCACCCCTTTCAACTTCTCTGTGTGGTTAATTCTTCATATTTTGAACTCTTTTAATGAAAATCTTGATTTCGCCACTCAACTCTGTCACGAAAAGTGCTTTAATTAATGTAATTAGCATACATTAATCAAAACAGCTAAATGTGATTTGTTAGTGGAGAAATCAAAGCACATATATTCCTGATAAGTACAAGGTTCAATGTATTTAGTCATATGATATTAGAACTTGTTAAGAATTCATGGATCATGACAGTTCATCTTCCCAAAACAAAATGAAAGAGGGAGTATATAGATATACTTATGTCCCTATCAACAATGTGCATTGAAATTGATAATGTCCGCTAGGGGGGCAGTCATTGGGAATGAGTCAGATATTATACTCCCACATTCAACAATAGTTATTCACTACACTATTTTAAGATGTCCAATAATATTTGTCCATTTTATGAAATGATAATTTTATACTTAGTTTCTAATTTATCCCTATCATTAATTATAGTCGTTTCTCTATCACATTTTTCAAGACATTGTATTTATTATATTCAAAAGGTGATATAGTAAAATTACTTTTCTATTTATAGTTTCTTAAGGGATGTGTCAAGTCAATAGTGGACAACTATTATTGGACAGAGGAAGTATGAGCTACTTTTGCTGATGTACCATATCCTCCTCCTCCTTGTGGTTTTGATGATTCTAATCCTTCTCTATTCCAATAATACTATTGATGTGAGTCGTGAAATTCAATCTTCATGTTGGATGTGCTTCTATACCCATAACCTTGAACCAAAATGTGAAATATCTCATAATCTTTCCATCGACTATGCTAGAGTATACATATTTTCATACTCACCGTTGCATTTTCTTAACCTTGTTGTATAGGTGATGAGCCCGGTATGAGTGGCAAGTCATTCTTCATAGCTGTTAATAGTTTCAGAAATCTTAGAGGTATTGTTGTCTATTTCCACAACATCCAAAATTCATATCACTATGCTCTATTTCTATCTTTTTCATCCTCCAACAACGTAGTCATGTTGTCATACTTTGAGTTCTTAGAGGCTTGAATTTATGTCATAAGGTTTTGGGATATTAACAGCGTCTTAATATTGATCATACTAATTTATGAAAGAATCTATTTCAGACTTGCTTACGCTTTTAGTATTTAATTTCCACACTTTTTTTTATCTTATGAATTGTTTGTGTTGACTGTTGAGGTTTGTCTTACCTATTGATTAGGTTGGGTTGGTGCCATCAAAGAACCAGTTTTTTGGGTCATGACAGTTCACCACTTAGCCTAAGACACCGGTTTAGTGATCAACCATACAATTGTACCACAAACAAATTCAAACATAATGAATACACTAGCGAAAGAATAATTAGGATATTTTATTGTTTTTTTTCTCAAACTTCATTCGATAAAAATACTTTAAAGAATAAGTAGATTTTGGAAGTTTGGTCAAACAAGCTTTAAATTAATATACTAAATTAAGGAAAAACTACGCGAGTTGGCAAATATTATTAGGTTATTAGTCAATGAGAGTATAGTTTATTTTATTTATTGTCAGTAAATATAGTTTCAGTTTTTTTGCCAATAATAATGGGACCCACCACCTCTTTGTATACCGAACCAACAAAGATTTAATCGGCCATTGTGAATGATTTTATACAAAATCAAATTAATCTCACCTCTTCACATTCCAGATTTGTCTCCTAAAATCACTCTTTCACTTCCAATTTGAAATTCAAATTTCACTTTCTCCCTCTAGTCGTGTTTTACTTTTTGCAGGTAACCGCCTAAATCGTGGGTGAAAATCTTTTTTCCTCATTTTTCAATTGTATATGTATTATGCTCGTTAGTTTTTGGATTATTTTTTCTCAATATTCCCACATTACTTATCAAATTATCAGTTTTCAAAATCAAAATAGATGATTCAAGTCCATCTAAGACGATTACAAGATGTACACCATTGCATGTCAAGGTTGTTTGTAACACCCCAAAAATTTCTAGGTCAAGACTCGAACCATTCTTCGTTGAGAATAATATTTTTTTCCGAGTGATTTTAAATTTTCGTAGGTGTTAAGGTCACTAGATGTTACACCTCTAGTTTGAAAAAGAACTAAAGAGAAATTCGTTCAAGTCACCCGTCAATTTTCTTAAGTTTTGGGTCAACTTCAAATGACCATATCTTTAGCACATAAAGATTTAGGTTGTCCATGACGTATAAAATTAAAGGTCTTCCAGTCCTATTTCCAACGCCACCAAGTTTGCCTCAATTAGAGTTCTGAGTAAAGAGTTATGACTAATTTACTAGAGACACTCTAACCTGGCAGAAGCTCCGCGATGGCTTTGCGTTACGGAGTGATTACGGACCTCACTGTCTGTTGGAAAAATATTTTGACTTTCAAATCATTTTATTTATTTCTTTAAGGGTATTTCAGTCCTAAAATCCCTTAGAAGGTCATCTAAATTACCCTAAACGTGAAGAAAAATCAGTTTTGATAATCAAACCCTTTCATTCACTCCTAAATTTCTACACTCAAGAAACTTCAAGAAACGCTAAGGCTAGGGTTCGTCTTCCAAGATTTTCCTTCAAGTTTCTTCAAGAACATTTCTTCTATGTATGTAAGTTTTCACAGTGTTAGCTTTGTTCGCTCTCATGCCAATCATGCAATTTCATCCATAAATTTGATCTTAAATTTGATTGATTGAGATTCTTGATGAAATTCTTGAGATTTTAGCTTCATTCTTTAATAATGGAGTCTTGTTGAGTTCTTGAGGTGAGGGTCTGTGCGAATGAGTGTTGTTCTTGATGGATTTTGTGTGGGTTTCATTGAAAACGTTCTAGGTTTATGAAATTTTGTGAAATTGGGCAATGAAATTGCATTGGGTGTGAATTGAATCGAGTTCGGGAGAGAAAGAAAAGATCAGACAAAAATATACGCCCAGTTCCGCATCGCAGAGGCATTTTAAAATTTCAATCTTCAGATAGTCTTCTGTCTTGAAATTTATTTTGCAACCAAATATTTAATTTTATCTCCGTGTCGCGCCAGTGCTTCTTCAAACCGTGTCTTCACTCTCTTCTTATTCCTAACTATCTAAGCCTTCATTAAAGATCTTATATCCTAATCATAGCTCTTAAATTCACATTTCAAATCAAGGTAAAATTAAGAGGAAAGTTCACGAGGGCTTTTGAGTCAAATTGAGAACTCTTTCGAAATCAATTATAGTTTTGATTAAATCTTGAGAAAGTTAGACGAGAATGAGAAGAGTGGTATTCATGAGTTTCTATATTGTTATTGAGATCCTTGAGTTGAGTCGTTCATGTCCATAATTTTGCATGAACCCTATGAGTTGAGTATTTTTGAGATGAGTAGTATCGCTGAGTTTTGAGTTTTTGAGTTCTGGGTATTGAGTTTTCTATATGGTTATTGAGATCCTCGAGTTGGTTCGTTCATATCAATATTTCGGCATGAACCCTATTTTGAGTTACAAGTCTTGATGAGTCTTTGAAAGTCATTCATTGTGTTTTAAGCTGAGTTTTGAGGAATAGTTTAAAGAGACAATTTTGAGTAAAGTTGAAGGAAACTAATTATTCCCAAGTGTAATATTTTTACATTTTAAAATGGGAGAAATATTGTTTTCTATATGAGCTTATGAGGAGTTTTGAGCATTTCCTCTTTTAAGAGGAACTTTTGAGTAATTATCTCAAATTGAGGAAGAGTTTTGTTTTTAAACATAAGAGCACGAGTGTGTGTGTATATATATATATATATTATTGGGAGTAGTATTGATCACCGATATGAGGATGAGTTCAAATAACTCAAAATCCTCATAAACCATGTATGCCAGCATGGGTAAAGGATCATACTTTTTAGATGAATCCTTAGTGCCTTCGGGCAGATCTTAGTGGATCCACTTAGTTGAGGTGTTCTATATCCCGAAAAGGTATAGGAAATTTTTGTCAGTGTGGGTGAGAACATCACATAGCTCATAATGATGGTTGTCGGTTAGAAAATCTCCCAAATAAGAGTAAAAAGTTTCTTATTGTATTTTATACATCTTGAGTTATTATCTGCTGTTTTAAAAGATTTATATATTGCATCTTATTATCACCACTTTCATTTTATGATGCATATACATGTTTTCATTGTCATCAACATGCGCTTCATTGAGACTATTCACATTCCAACTATCTTGGGTGAGCATTCTTGCTTTTGGAAGGCTTCACATTTACTTCTTGTTTTGTTAAGTGTTGGGGATTATGATCCGACACATATTGGAGTACTAGAGGCTTTATAGATAGTTTAAAGGTCGAGGAGTCTCTCATTATTTCTTTTGTTGTTGAGGTGTTTTGAGGTCATGAGACAGTTAACTATAACTTGTTAATTATTTTTAGACATTTATTAGAGTTTAGTTGAAAAAATGAGTTTTTAAAGTTCAGTTATGCATTTGGAGTTCCCATTGTGCTTGAGTTAGTTTCTGCTTGTAGTAAGCCATGATAAGGGTTCGCTTGGGGACCAACAGTGGTTCTCAAGTGCCAGCCACGTCCAGGGTGTAGGTTCGGGTCATGACAAACTTGGTATCAGAGTATAGAGTTCAAGCGTCTTAGGGTGTCTATGAAGCCGTGTCAAGTAGGAACTTATTTATGGTTGTTAGGGCCCCACTTCTATAAAAGAGGGACTACACATATGTAAGAAAAGTTTCCCTTCTTTCATACTCTAAATCGTGTAGTTGAACTGTGTCATAAGGAATTTATTCTAACTCATGCTTTTCTCATATCCATTTGACTACCTCTCATACTCAAGGTAGTTGAAAAGCAAAGCCCAAATCCGTATCGAAGAGTTAATCTCAACAAAAATCTTGAGAAAGTCATGAGATTGTAGAGGGGCTTGGGAGAAACCTATGGGTGAGTTTAAGTATTGTGTTTCAAAAGAATGCACTCTTATTCATACAAATCGTGCGTTCAAGCTAAAAGCGAGATGTACTCTCTTCTCTAAACCTTGTTCCAATTGATCCTTATGAGGAAGTGCATTGTAGAGCTTGGGTAGTAATTGCACCCGAAAACATAGTAGGAATTACGATGTTATAAGCAATAGTAGTAAAGTGCCCAGAGTTAGAGGAAAGCATGCAGAGGTATAGTAATCTATGAAAGGGAGATAATGATCAAGAAAATTATGTTATTGTAGTCTTGCACCCAATAGGTTATTAATGAGGAGTTTTCCCTTATGGGTAGACTAAGAAATTATGAGTTTGTGTAGATTTCATGATAAGAGGTAGAGTAATAGTTACTAGTTAAGATGAGTTAGAGTATACTTTAACTAGAAATGAGTTTATGATGATGAGTCATTGTATTAGTAATGACCAAGTGTGGGTGTTGAATTAGAATGAGTATTCATGAGGTGATAGCTATGAACTAGGCTTATGATTTTTTGGGAGATTCCATGATATTCAGAGGGCTATAGAACTAGTTCGCCAACAATGTGTAGTGAGTGGGTAAATAGTTCTTAAGTGTGAAACGAAGTGTGATGGTAAATTTTAAGTATGAAGACCGAAAGATAAAAATTGACTACTTGTCATGAGGTCTTAGTACGCGAGTGTTTCTTAATTTGTATCTAGTAGTTGTAAGTTAGTATATTAAACGAGCAATCATATTGATATCCGAGTTTAGTAATAAACATTAAGCTTGGATTTGAGATGAGCGTGTGACCAAAAGGATGGAAACATGAGAGTGATTATGTTAGTTTGAGATCTGATCTAGTAAGTTTGATATAGAGTAGGTGAGGAGTTAAGAGGTTTGTTAATGAATGTGAGTGGTACAAGTATGTGATTCTAATTTTGAGGTAAAGAGTAGTGAAGTATGGCTAAGTCATTAGAGTAACAAGAGCATTAAGAGGTGTACCCGAGGCTATATGTAACCAGATGAGGTTCTAATTAAGTTTCTTATTTTCATGCATGCCTAGGGAGTATCTTTGTGTTATCAATGTGGAGTAGGCTGATGTAAGAATTATTTATTACCTTTAAGAGTTTGGTAGAATGATTTTATATAGTCAATGACGAGCCTCTTAAATATAGTTTAAAGATTCCTCAGTTAAGTTGATATGAATATATAAGGATGTTATTGGTGGGGAAAGAAGGTGAGGTCAGATTATTAACAGTCAGGTTAAGTGGCCATATAAGCCAATGAGAAGAGATTAGGAGAAGCATCTTAGAAAGAGGTCTTAGAAGGAGTCTTAGTACCTACTTATGGAGTGTTCTGTAGGCATGAGATAAGCCTTTCCCGAGTATTAGAGTAAAGGGAATGTAGACCAGTTTAGAGATAATGAAATAGATCCATAACTTTAAAGTGTCAACTCCAAACCTAAGGGGGAGATGATAAGATGAGAAACCAAGTCAAGTGTTGAGGATGAGATAATGATGTTTTCTAAATGTGTTTTAGAGGTACATCAATCCATTCATACTCTAGCGTATTCCTCAAAGTTCAGTCATTACAACATCCCATTGCTGTTTCTAATATTAGAATTGTGTCAATGACCTATGCTCATACACTTCAGAGAGATTCACATCTATGCTCAGTTTTCAGAATGAGGGGCAAATACTTTAGCCCATTGATCTCAATCTTGTTAGCCTCATGATATGAACCTATTCTTATAAGCACTCATGTACCATAGTATGTTCAGTCTCACAAATTCATGATCTACTCTAAATGGCTAGCAACATAATGTTATACCATGCATATTCTTATGTTAGAATTCTCAAATGAATCGTGCTTATGATCTTTCGCCCTAAAGCTCTTTCAGTGATCCCTTTAGCTAGAGAGGGATGTGGATGATAGAAGTTGAGTGATGATAGAAGGAGAAAGTTCACGTTTCTTATGTTGGTAACCTTATTATGCTTATCCCTTCTAAGTTTATAAAAGTGGAGGAAGGATGAATGAAGTTGTACTATGAGTAATAGTTAAGTGAGAGTAGTTAGTTACTTCCTGGTAGTAATGAGTACATTTTCAATTGGTAGAGATGATGAGAGAATGATAAACTCTTAGAAGGATTGGTTAGTAGGAGTTCATGGAGTGGCTATAATACCAAGCTTGAATGTGGTGTTCTTAACATGTGGGAAAATGCGTGATACATTAGGTGGTTCTTGATATAAGCTCAGGGTTGGCTGAATGTAGTGGTAAAGAGGAGTATGTTTGGGATGAGATTCCCTAATAAGACATAGAACCCGAATCTTGTGATTTGGATTAGAATAATCACTTTATGTTATACCTTGCAATTTTGAGTTAGGCTTGAATATGGTAAGAGCATACAATTAGACTCAGACCTTGGTAAGAGTAGTCATGTACCCTTGTGGTAGCTATGAGTTGCAGCTTATGAGGTGTGGTATTCATAAAGGAGGACATGGTGTAGAGGTGTTGATAGGCTTGATAGCTAGCAGTTGTATTACCTAAGACATAATATCTTTATTCTTACTTCATACCAGATACCTTTGTTTCAGGTAAAGATAGCTTCAAATAGAAGGTGACTTTGTTCAAACTCATATCGTTCTTGACGATGTACCATAGACAGTTCCAAACTCTTAGTAGAAATCAATTCCGTCTATGTTAGTATGCAAGTTCAGAAGTCAGAGAAATAGTAAGAGTAATCCCCTTTCCATTCCCAGTCCAACCGTCATTCGAGGACGAATTATCCCAAGGGAGAGATAATGTAACACCCCGAAAATTTCTAATTCAAGACTCGAATCATTCTTCGTTGTGAATAAGATTTTTTGTCCAAGTGATTTTAAATTTTCTTAGGTGATAAGGTCACTAGATGTAACACCTCTAGTTTCAAAAGAGCTAAAGAGAAATTTGTTCAAGTCGCCCATCAATTTTCTTAGGTTTTGGGTCAACTTCAAATGACCATATCTTTTAGCACATAAAGATTTAGGTCGTCCAAGACCTATAAAATTAAAGGCCTTCGTGTACTCTTTCCAACGCCACCAAGTTTGCCTACATCAGAGTTCTGAGTAAAAAGTTATGACTACTTTACTAGAGACGCTCTAACCTGGCAGCAGCTCCGCGATGGCTCCGTGTTACAAAGTGATTACGGACGTCACTGTCCGCAGGAAAAATATTCCAATTTCCAACTCATTTTATTTATTTATTTAAGGGTATTTAGTCCTAAAAACCCTTCGAAATCATCTAAATTAACTGAAACGTGTAGAAAAATTAGTTTTGATAATCCTCTCATTCACTCCTAAATTTCTACGCTCAAGAAACTTCAATAAACTCCAAGGCTAGGGTTCATCTTCCAAGATTTTCCTTCAAGTTTCTTCAAGAAAATTGTTCTTCCAGGTATGTAAGCTTTCATAGTGTTGGGTTTGTTCGCCCTCACGCCCATCATGCAATTTCATCCATAATTTCATTCTTAAATTTGATTGATTGAGATTCTTGATAAAGTTCTTGATGTTTTAGCTTCATTCTTTAATAATGGAGTCTTGTTGAGTTCTTGAGGTGAGGGTCTTTGCGAATGAGTGTTGTTCTTGATGGATTTTGTGTGGTTTTCAATGAAAACATTTTGGGTTTATGAAATTTCTTGAAATTGGGCAATGGAATTGCATTGGGTGTGAATTGAATCGATTATGGGAGAGAAATAAAAGATTGGACAAAAATATGCACCCAGGCCCGTGTCGTACATGCGTTTTAAAATTTCAGTTTTCAAATAGTCACCCCCCTCTCTGCATTGCGAAGAGGATAAAGAGTCCTCTGTCTTGATATTTATTTTGTGACCAAAACTTTAATTCTATCTTCGCATCGCGCAGTGCATTTTCAAACTGTGTCTTCGCTCTTTTCTTATTCCTAACTATCTAAGACTTCATTAAAGATCCTATATCCTAATCATAGCTCTTAAATTCACATTTAAAATCAAGGTAAAACTAAGAGGAAAGTTCAGGAGTGCTTTTAAGTCAAATTGAGAATTCTTTCGAAATCAATTATAGTTTTGACTAAGTCTTGAGAATGTTTAGATGAGAATGAGAAGAGTGGTTTTCATGAGTTTCTATATTGTTATTGAGATCCTTGAGTTGATTCGCTCATGTCCATAATTCTGCATGAACCCTATGAGTTGAGTATTCTTGAGATGAGTGGTATCACTGACTTCCAAGTTCTTGAGTTCTGAGTATTGAGTTTTCTATATGGTTATTGAGATCCTTGAGTTGGTTCGTTCATGTCAATATTTCGGCATGAACCTTATTTTGAGTTATAAGTCTTGATGAGCCTTTAAAAGTCATTCATTGTGTTTTAAGCCGAGTTTTGAGGAAAAGTTTAAAGTGACAATTTTGAGTAAAGTTGAAGGGAACTAATTTTCCCAAGTGTAATATTTTTTCATTTTAAAATGAGAGAAATATTGTTTTCTAAATGAGCTTATGAGGAGTTTTGAGCATTTCCTCTTTTAAGAGGAACTTTTGAATAATTATCTCAAATTGAGGAAGAGTTATGTTTTTAAACATATGAGCACGAGTATATATATTATTGGGAGTAGTATTGAGCACCGATATGAGGATGAGTTCATACAACTCAAAATCCTCATAAACCATGTATGCCAACATGGGGCAATGATCATACTTTTTAGATGAATTCTTAGTGCCTTCGGGCATGGCTTAGTGGATCCTCTTAATTGAGGTGTTCTATATCCCAACAAGGTATATGATAGTTCTGGCAGCGTGGACGAGACGATGTATGATCACGTAGCTCATAGTGATGGTTGCCAGTTAGAGAATCTCCCAAATAAGAGTAAAGAGTTTATTATTGTATTTTTTCTACATCTTGAGTTATTATCTGTTGTTTTAAAAGCTTTATATATTGCATCTTATTATCACTGCTTTCATATTGAGTTGAGATGAGGTGAGTATTTATTCCCTTTCTATCAATTCAGTTGTAATTGTTTATTTTAGTTTTCCCCTTACATGCTCGTACATTCAATATACTGACACCATTCGGCCTGCATCATTTTATGATGCATATACAAGTGTTTAGGGTAATAACATGCGCTTCGTTGAGACCATTCACATTCCAACTAACTTGGGTGAGCCTTCTTGCTTCCGGAAGGCTTCACATTTACTTTTGTCTTGTTTAGTTGTTTGGGGTTCTATTCTGACACTTACATGAGTACTAGAGGCTTCATAGATAGTTTAAAGGTCGAGGAGTCTCTCATTATTTATTTTGTTGTTGAGGTGTTTTGAGGTGATGAGACAGTTAACTATAACTTATTAATTATTTTGAGTTTTATTGGAGTTGAGTTCAAAAATGAGTTTTTAAAGTTTATTTATGCTTTTGGAGTTCCCATTGTGCTTGAGTTAGTTTTCGCTTGTAGTTAGCCATGATGAAAGTTTGCTTGGGGACCAACAATGGTTCTCTTGTGCCGTCCAGAGTGTAGGCTCGGGTCGTGACATTGTTGATAATTGACTTCGTTTTCACTCGATTTACTCAAGATTTTGGACTTAGTGCAGGGTCTATGGCAAACTCTAAACAAGTTCTAGAGGAAAAATCGATTGAATAAATGAGATCTCAAAAAAACTGACCCAAGTGCACTCAATCAAGTCATCAACAATGCCAACGCAAGCGACATGAAAATTAAAAAAAAACAGAGGAAGTAAGAGGAAAGCCAAAGACAATGATTGTTAGGAGGTTGTGTCTGCATCTGATTCCGAAGAACATCATGTATTTGCTTAAAACAAAATTGTATATAGATATTTATATATGTTATTAGTTATATACAAAATTGCATGAAGTATATGCATATTTTCTGCTTAAATCATAATTGTATATAAATATATGTATATTTTGTTAGTTATATATAAAATTGTTTGAAATTTATGTATGTTTTCTGCTTAAATAACAATTGTATATAGATATTTGTATAGTTTATTAGTTATATACAAACTTTCTTAAAATATATGTATATAGCGATATATTTGTATATTTTTGTATATTTGAGTATTATATTCTTATACACATACTCATATACATATAAGTTTATAGTTATATGCAAGTCAAATATAAATACAAATATATATTTCATTTATACAAATATTTTATTGTTGTATAAAAGCATATAATTGTAAATAGCACTAAACTGAAATATTTTTTATCTTCATGTTTTTATAGGGAATTAGATTCATGTGCAAACACCCACCAACACATGCAGTGTTATACACAAGTCAAGACCATACATAAGTTACAAAAGAGAATGCTTGAAACTTAGTACAGTTGTTTCTGTGCATTATCATGTTTTACTTGTCTATATACATAAAAATTAACTAAATTAATACACAAACATGTATACAAATACATTAACACATTTGTATATTAGCAATTTTAGATATTCTTAATTAAGAAATACACACAATTGTTTCCTGGTAATATGCTTTTGGTTTTCTGAACAATCATTTTCATGATATAAAAATCATATTTTACCCTCTATTATTTGCTTGTCGATATACATATAAATTAACTAAATTAATACACAAACAAGTATACAAATACATTAACACATTTGTATATTAACAATTTTCCCTATTCTTAATTAAGAAATACACACAATCATTTAAAAATATAATGTATTTTAGATACATATACAATTGTAACTAAAAAGTTATACATATACATAAGAACTATTCCATTTATATACAATTTACTTACATTCAGATAAAAACTTGTTATATATACAATAATTGTCAGCCTTTTTAAGCATTACATACACCCTAACACCTATGTAATTGTGTATAAACATTGGTGTATTGCTTCCTTTATCCTTATACTCAATTTTCAATATCTTTCTATCCACGTCAACACCAATCTTTGTTGCAATTTTTGTATAAAATGCAAGAAACGATGCTTGTTCTTTAAAGACTATCCCCTCTATAGTATAATAGACATAACACTTTGTATTGTCCCACTTTCCAAAATGAATAACCAAAATAGCCAAAGAAGACATTTGATGTAGAGATTAGAAATAGTCTAATCATTAATAAAAAACAAAGAAAAACAATTTACACATGTATACATACTAATATACAAATAACAGACATATACAAAAATTATAAAACTACATACATACATACAATATTACAAATTACACAATTATATATACAATTAGATTACACCAAAAAATATCAAATTAAAGCACACACTTTTTATAGAATCATGTACAATTCATCTATACATGGTATACAAATTTTATACATTTACTTGCATATATACAATATTATGAATTAAAGTAAATAAAAATCGTATAACTTATATAAACAGTAATATTAGAAAAAACTTTATCAAAATAAAGCACACCCGTGTTGTTGAATCATAAACAACTCATATATACAAATCGTGTCATTCAATTTTTCGAACCATAAATTAAAATAGATTTGCTAATATACAATTTCTCCAATTTCGTCTAAACAAAATAAACTAATTTCGAACCATTAGAATGAACAAAACAAAAGATAATTTGTTTTCCGAAATTTCAATTATATACTATACAAATAAATTGTTATTTTGGGAGATTAGCTTGAATCATGAGATTATGTAAATTTCTGTTACTGTATTGTAGTGACCTGTTCCTATCGTTATAGAAAAGCTAGCGGGAAAATAAATGGGGCCGAATTTTTTTTTTGTAGTAACTTGGGATTTCCTAGCCTAGTCCAGATTTGGATGAAATCTGAGTCAGTGGGGTTTAGGGAAATATGGTTTTGAATAACAGACTTAATAATGAATTTGATGAGTTGAGTGGATAGCCAAGACGTTAAGGAACCCATACGGCGTTACAGAATCGAATTTGGGTGAGTGGAACTCCCGAAACTGATCTTAGCGTGAAGAGATAGTCCTTGAACGTCATGAGTTGGAAGTGTGTTGTAAAAAGGCCATTTGGAACTCTAATTTTGACTCTCTGTTTCTGTGCAAACCTCCAGGGCGGGATTAATTCCGCCAAAGCGAGGCCGCTGTGGTAGGTTGGGTCTCACTATGGCGGGACAATTGCGACTTAAGTCGGAAATAAACCCCAAAAACGTCATTATTCTGCAAACTTCGTTCATAAGAGCTAGGGGAAGAACTAAGGCAAGTTCTTGACAATTTTCCACCTATTGTCCCCTCCCAAATCCATTTTTTGATCCATAGAACTTCGATTCTTTGTCATTGATTATTGGGGGAGGGTTTTTGGACTAAATTGGATTGTGGGAAAAAGCTCTAGCTGCACTTTAGGATCATGGGTTTGGTCTTGAGTTATTGGGTTTGTTATAATCTAGATAAGTAGACCTTTGATTGTTGAACCTTGCGTATATTAAATGTTTGTAGACCTAGAAAAAGCGGAAATAATTCAGAAAGGGAAGATTCAAGTGCCTTAGGGGGATTCAAGCTTGGATTCAAGGTAGGTGATAGTTTGATTTCATCTTTGCGTAATGTGTATTGGTAATTTCTTCATTATAATGCATGTATGTATGTGAATGAAACATTGTTGATCAAACCTAATGAAATTAGTGCGAATGAATAAATGTATGCCACGATTTAACACTTGATTGTATGATTATGAGAATATACATATGAGTGTGATTTTTATTATGGTTGTGCTTATTAGATCGGGTGTCACAGTCCGACACAGTAACTTGGATCATCTGCCACGTTCCGGCACATATAATGGATCGGGTGTCACGTTCAAACACACTAAGCTAGATCGGATGCCATGTTCTGGCGCATATATTGGATTGGGTGTCACATTTGGCACACTAATTGGGATTGGGTACCACGTTCTGGTACACTAACAGTTTGGGTATGGGTTCCATGAAAGGACCATCGAATATGCATAATTACTTGTTAATGAGAGTGTGGATTTGTGCATTGCTCTTGAAATGATAACTGTGTATATATTCCGTACATGTCATGTTTACCTTGTTGTGATTTTGATATATGTTGTGCTTACTGGGATAGTCGCGTGATCCTACCAGTACACTGTGGTTGTGTACTGATACTGCACTTGCTATTTCTTTGTTGAGTACAGGGCATCTTCTGGAGGCTACTGACAGACCTCAGTTAGGTGACTTTTGAGTGTGACCAGATTCAAGGGTGAGCCAATTCTTTCAGGCTTCCATGGATCACTTTTGTTTAAGTCCATTCTTTTCGGACTCAAACTAGTTAGATATTTGTTATGTTTAGCTTTCAGGATTGTATCCCTATTCCTTAGACTTGTGAATTGTTAGAGTTTTTGTACATTGACTTTCAGGTTCTAGGGGTGGTTGTTCCACAATAGTTGTTAGTCGTTTATTAAACTTTGGAGTTTATGGGAGCTCTACAGTTCTTAGACATTTAAATTGCTTCCGTATCTTTAAATGTTTAGTTTTTCGTTGAGTTGCTTAGTTGGGTTGTAGTTAATGGTTCTCCCACCTGAGGGTTAGTCTGGGTGCCAATCACGACGGTCTGGGTCATGAAAAAGTTGGTATCAAAGCGCTAGGTTCGTTGATCTCATTGTACCAAAACGAGTCTTAGTAGAGTCTAGCGGAACAGTACGGAGACGTCTGTACTTTTGTTTGAGAGGCTATAGGTCTTTAGGAAAAACTCATTTTTTCTACTTCTTTCATGCGATGACTTGAATCATTGGTATCTAGGTGATACAAATTGGTATTTGAATTTCTTCACTCTATCTTATATCTGGTTAGCAATTGAGTTGTAAAGGTGGAAATAATAACACCAACAATAGAAAATGTGTCCTTGGAAATAGGTATGTTTCACTGACTAACTGTGGGCATGTAATGACTAGAAACAAACATGAGGGTTTTATTAGGTTCTTAAGGTGGAAACCTTCATTCTTCATGGGTACTGAATCTGAAGATTCTTATGATTTTTTTGTTGATTGTCATGAGCTGCTTCATAAGATGGATAAAGTAGAGTGATTTGGTGTTGAGTTTATGATATACCGGTTCAAGGGAGACACCAAAGTGTGGTGGTGGGCTCATGTTGAGTGTTGACTAGTAAATGCACTACTCATGACTTGGGAAACATTTTATAACTTACTATACGGAGAAGTATATACCCTGAACTTTGAGGGATAAGAGGAGAGATGATTTCCTGAATATAGAGCAACATAATGTATTTGTTGCAACCTTTAAGGCAAAGGTTTGTGTTTTATCCAAATATGGTATTCCACTTTGCTTCAGTCTAGAAAAGAAAATTCATCGTGTTGTGAAGGGATTAAGGTCAGATTTGTAGATTTAAGCTTATGGGTGGCTGCTTTAGCAAAAATCTTTTCAGGCAGTGGTTTATTTGGTGACAGAGGTACGAGGGGTGAAGTCAGAAGACTTTGTGAAGGTGACAACATTCAAGAGGTTTTGTAAGGGAAGGCTAGATAATGAACACGATTACTTGGAAAATGCATTTAGTATTGTTGTCATATCATGTATGGGTTGCTTAGTAAATGATGAAATTATGTTGCGACAATTGAGGTTAGAATCTCTACTGCGGTTTCCTAGATTGAGTGTATATCAAAGAGGGTCATGACATGACTACTACTATAGCAGTGATCCTTACTTGGTTAAGTTATTAAGTGTGTTACAATTATGGAGAACTTGGGCATGTGAGGAGGAAATCTGCAAGGCCATAGAAGTCGGAGAAATGGTAATGCAAGTAGGGAAGTAGTGTTGCCAGGCAAGGAGGTCGCCCATCAAGATAATTGGGCTTAGTGTTATGCCTTTCCGAGCAAAACCGAGGCTGAGGCGTCTAATGCAGTGATCACATGTACTATTCTTCTTTGTGATCGGATGACTATTGTTTTGTTTGATCCGGGTTCTACATATTCATATGTGTCAGTTCAATTGCCTTGGGATTTGATGTGGTTTGTGACGTACTCGATGCCCCCATCCATATTTCTACCCCAGTTGGAGAGTTAGTCATAATCACCCATGCGTATCGTGCTTTCCCATTGTTTATGGGTTTTCAGACTTGGGCTAATTTGGTTATTTTGGATATGATTGATTTTGATAGAATCTTAGGCATGACTTGGTTGTCTCCCCATTATGCTGTGTTAAATTGTAATGCAAAATCTAGAACTCTAGAGATCCCGGTAGGGGAAGGTTAGAGTGAGAAGGGGTGTACAAGCCTATGCCAGCTAAGGGGATATCCTCCATTCAGGCTAGGATACTGGTGGGGCAGGGGTGTTTGACATATTTGGCTCATATTTGAGATGTGGATGCTTTGTCTCCCTCTATTGAGTCTATTCCTGTAGTGTTTGAATTTAAGGAAGTGTTACCTACCGATCTGCATAGTATACCTCCGAATGGAGATATAAAGTTATGCATTGACTTGGAACCGGATACTCGCCCCATTTCCATCCCTCTTTATCGCGTGGCCCCGATAGAATTGAGAGAGCTTAAGGCTCAAATCCAAGAACTTCTTGATAAAAAGGTTTCATCCGTCCTAGTGCTTCCCCGTGGGGTATTCCTATTTTGTTTGTTAAGAAGAAGGATGGTAGTATGAGGACTGGTGATTTTATCTTAAACCATAAAAGAGTGGATTGCTACTGGAATGACAAGCTTATGGATAAAGAAAGTCCCATTGAGTATACTTGGGTGCAAGTGATTGATGATTTTAGTTAGAAAGTGCGTATAAAATTGGGCTAGTCCTTTGAATTTGATGGGTTTACTTGAGTTGAGGTGTCATGTCGATTAAAAGGTTGACTTCGTAGTGATAGTCAGGGCTAACCAAGCGTAATAGTAGTAAGAGTTCGTGATGGATTGTGATGGAATGCAACTACATAATAAGATTGTTGGTTAAGCAAATTTTGTATAGTAGTTTCGACTTGCGAGTATCTAGGGTTGCAATTTTCTTATATTTGGTAAGTAACGTGGTTGTATGAAAAGTTTTAAGAGATGGTAGGATACCACTGGAACAGGATTTAAAAGGGCTAGAGTCATAATGAAGACAAATAGTGGGATGTAGTACACTCTCTAGAGAGAGGCGAGGGCAAGAATATGTTATTGAATTACAAAGGCTAAAGAGGTATCTTCAGAGGGGTAGAGAATTGGGTTCAGAGGTTCATGAATTCCTTCATTTTGCTGTGGCTATGGTAATCGTGTCAAGGGTCCATGAGATTGGTTAAAAATTATTCGAAAAGACTTGAGAAAGGAGTGTACAAACATTAGCTCGAGTGGCATGATAAGTGCTTGTTTTGTTTTGAGATAAGTAATGAGTGCGATTGAATTTTTAGCGAAAGATATTGTAAGATCGATGGAGATGCGATCAATGATAAGCGAAGATCCATGAATTCATCAAAATCTTGAAAGTACAAGCTAATGTTGATATATAAGGGGATTGTGTTATACAGTTGAATTTAAAATTTAGATTTTTCATGCAAGTTTACATTTGTGGTGATATATTTTGTCAAGGTATGAATTGACAAGGTGACAAATGATCAATTGTATCCGGTATTGAGCATTGGGAATGACTTACACCTGGGTTGAGTGGTAAGATTTATTATTGTTGATTGTTAAGTACCTAAAAAGGGTTTTCATTTAAAAGTGTTGGTTTATAGTAAGGTAAATGGTCGGAGTGTTCATAATGGTTGTTAGTATTGAGAGTGTGGACTTCAGTGGAATGAAGTGAAGAGTATGTGGAGTTAACTCAATGGAAATGACCGGTATTGACTATTCAGAGGAAAACATTTAGTGTTATTTCGTAAAATTCTTATGTGACCATCGATTTCATTTTGTACACGGTGGTGAGTGGGAAGATTGGGGAGATTTGGTTATTTCAAATGACATATTTGGTGTTGTCTTGAAGTTGTTAAAGTATTCCAGTGGTTCTAAATGTACCACCATGCTTATGAGAATTTACATAAGATCTACCATGCGTATGTATGGTTGTTTGACAATTTTAATATTTATCTTATCGTCGAGGTCATGTAACGATTATGTGTGGTTGAATGTGGGGATCATTGGGTCCAATTCTACTTTTCTCAAGGGTAATCTACAATCACAATTACTAAATCTAGCATCTCGATAGTGTTGATTGAGGGTGTGCATGCTTGGACATATCCCTCAATGAGTATCTGATGTCTAAAGGTCAAAATTTTTGTAACTTAAGCTCAAGGGAATTTAGGTTGTGAGATGGAGATGTTGATAAGAACTATGATTGTTTGGGTATTATGAGTGTGTGTTGGTTGGTTTAGGTTCATTACTAATCGTAGCGAGTATTTATTTGGAATTTTATCATGCTTAAGTGCGAAAGGATTCGTCCCGATGATTGTGTCAAGGTCCTTGATAACATGTTGCAGACGTGTGTACGAACAACTTTGGTAGTTATTGGGAATCAGTTTTGTTGTTAGTTAAGTCTACATACAATAATATTTATCACTCTTTGAGATGACTTCACTGAGGCATTATATGGGAGGGGATGCAGATTACCCATAGGATAGTTTGAGACTGGAGATGTAAAACTGTTGGGGATTGTTTTGGTGAAGGATGCTCAGGATAAGGTGAGAAGTATCCAAGCTAAGCTTCTAGCAGCCTAGATTCTACAGAAAAAGTATGCAGAACAAGTATCCCAAGTTATTCGACAATTCAGATACTACTCTACTCTTGCTTTAGCCTTTTTCTCCTAGTTTGTCACTCAGGGATGAGTGATAGGTAAATTGATATCTATTGTAATGACCAATTCCCGTCGTTATGGAAAAGCCTACGGGGAAAGAAATGAGGCCGGAACTTTTTTTTTTTGTGGTAACTTGGGATTTCCTAGACTAGTCCATATTTGGACGAAATCTGAGTTAGTGAGGTCTAGGGAAATCTTGTATTGAATGAGAGATTTAATAATGAATTTAATGACATGATTGGATAGCCAAGACGTTAAGGAACCCATACGACTTTACATAATCGAATTCGTGTGAGTGCAACTCCTGAAACTGATCTTAGCGTGAATAGGTAGTCCTTGAACGCCATAATTTGAAGTATGTTGTAAAAATGGTATTTGAGACTCTAATTTCGACTATCTATTTCCATGAAAGCCACCAAGGCGGGATTAATTCCGCCAGGTGGGGCCGCTGGGACAGTCGCGACTTAAGTCAGAATAAACCCCAAAAACGTCATTATCCTGCAAACTTCATTCTAAAGAGACAGGAGACGAACTACAACAAGTTCTTGACGGGTTTCCACCTCTTATATGACTAAAGGTAAGGTTTTTACTCCTCTAATCCGTCTTTTGATCCGTAGAACTTAGATTCTTGGTTATTTATTATTGTGGGAGGGTTTTTGGACTGAATTGGATGGTGGGAAAAAACCCTAGATGCACCTTAGGATCATGGGTTTGGTCTTGGGTTATTGGGTTTGTTATAATCCAGATAATTAGACCTTTGATTGTTGATCCTTGCGTATATTAATTGTTTGTAGACCGAGAACAAGCGGAAAGAATCCGAAAAAGGAAAATTTAAAGGCCTTAGGGGATTCGAGGTAGGTGATGGTTTGATTTCATGTTTGCGTAATGTGTGTTGGTAATTGCTTCATTGTAATGCATGCATGTATGTGAATGAAGCATTGTTTTTCAAACCTAATGAAATAAGTGAAAATGAATAAATGTATGCCATGATTTAACACTTGAGTGTATGATTATGATAATGTACATATGAGTGTGATTGTGATTGTGCTGAATAGATCGGGTGTCACGTTCTGACACACTAACTTGGATCGGGGGTGCCACGTTCCAATGTATATAATGGATCGGGTGTCACGTCTCGACACACTAACTTGGTTTGGGTGCCACGTCCCGACGCATATATTGGATCGGGTGGCACGTCCGACACACTAATTGGAATCGGGTACCACGTTTCGGTACACTAACAATTTGGGTATGAGTTCCTTGAGAGGACCATTGAATCTTCATATTTACTTGTTAATGAGAATGTGGATTTGTGCATTGCTCTTGAAATGATAACTGTGTTATATTCCGTACATGTCATGTTTATCTTGTTGTGATTTTGATATATGTTGTTCTTACTGGGATAGCCACGTGATCCTACCAATATACTGTGGTTGTGTATTGATATTGCACTTGGTCTTTCTTTGTTGAGTACAGGGCATCTTAGTCGGCTATTGACATACCTTAGTTAGGTGACTTTTGAGTGTGACCGGATTCAAGGGTGAGCCAATTCTTTCAGGCTGCCATGAATCTCTCTTGTTTAAGTCCACTCTTTTCGGACTCACACTAGTTCTTAGATATTTGTTCTGTTTAGCTTTTGGGATTGGATCCCTATTCCTTAGACTTGTGAATTGTTAGAGTTTTGGTACATTGACTTTCAGGTTCTAGGGGTGGTTGTTCCGCAATAGTTATTAGTCATTTATTAAACTTTGTACTTTATGGGAACTCCACAGTTCTTATACATTTAAACCTGCTTCCATATCTTTAAATGTTTAGTTTATCGTTGAGTTCCTTAGTCGGGTTGTAGTTAATGGTTCTCCCACCAGAGAGTTAGTGTGGATGCCAATCATGACGGTCTGGGTCGTGACACGTATTTAGCGCTATCGCCGCTAGTCCGAGATTAATTTTACCAAGGTGGGGCCGCTATGGCGGGACAATCCCGACTTAAGTCAGAAATAAACCCCAAAAACGTCATTATCTTGCAAACTTCGTTCTTAAGAGCTAGGAGACGAACTACAACAAGTTCTTGACGGGTTTCCACCTCTTCTATGATTAAAGGTAAGGTTTTTACTCCCCTAATCCATTTTTCAATCCGTAGAATTTAGATTCTTGGTTATTTATTATTGTGAGAGGATTTTTGGACTGAATTGGATGGTGGGAAAAGGTCCTAGCTTCACCTTAGGATCATGGGTTTAGTCTTGGGTTATTGAGTTTGTTGTAATCCAGGTAATTAGACCTTTAATTGTTGATCCTTGCGTATATTAATTGTTTGTAAATCTAGAACAAGCGGAAAGAATCCAGAAAAGGAAGATTCAAGTGCCTTAGTGGATTCAAGCTTGGATTCGAGGTAGGTGATGGTTTGATTTCATGTTTGCATAATGTGTGTTGGTAATTGCTTCATTGTAATGCATGTATGTATGTGAATGAAGCATTGTTGATCAAACCTAATGAAATGAGTGCGGATGAATAAATGTATGCCATGATTTAACACTTGATTGTATGATTATGAGAATGTACATATGAGTGTGATTGTGCTGAATGGATCAGGTGTCACGTTCCGACATACTAACTTGGATCGGGTGCCATGTTCCAGCGCATACAATGGATTGAGTGTAACGTCTGACACACTAACTTGGATTGGGTGCCACGTTCCGACACATACATTGGATCGAGTGTCACGTCTGGCACACTAATTGGAATCGGGTTCCACGTTCCGGTACACTAACAATTTGGGTATGGGTTCCATGAGAGGACCATTGAATCTTCATATTTACTTGTTAATGAGAATGTGGATTTGTTCATTTCTCTTGAAATGATAACCGTGTTTATATTTAATACATGTCATGTTTACCTTGTTGTGATTCTGATATATGTTGTGCTTACCGGGATAGCCGCGTGATCCTACCAGTATATTGTGGTTGTGTACTGATACTACACTTGCTCTTTCTTTGTTGAGTATAGTGCATCTTCAGGCGGCTACTGACATACCTTAGTTAGGTGACTTTTAAGCCTGACCGGATTCAAGGGTGAGCCAATTTTTTCAGGCAGCCATGGATCTCTCTTGTTTAAGTCCAGTCTTTTCAGACTCAGACTAGTTCTTAGATATTTGTTATGTTTAGCTTTCAGGATTGTATCCCTATTCCTTAGACTTGTGAATTGTTAGAGTTTTGGTACACTGACTTTCAGGTTCTAGGGGTGGTTGTTCCGTAATTGTTTTTAGTCGCTTATTAAACTTTGAACTTTATGCGAACTCCACAGTTCTTATACATTTAAACCTGCTTCCGTATCTTTAAATGTTTAGTTTATCGTTGAGTTGCTTAGTCGGGTTGTAGTTAATGGTTCTCCCACCAGAGAGTTAGTGTGGGTGCCAATCACGACGGTCTGGATCGTGACACATATTTAGCGCTCAGGTATCCATTTATTAAAAAAATAAAATATATTATACATTATAAACTAAAAAAAGGTTATATACAAAATTAATGCTTAATAGCAAACTAAACTATACCCATGGAATGTAATTATATAAACTATACCTATAGAGCGTTATTTCATTAAATCTGTTTGCCATATATGAAATTTACCCTTAAATTAATTCACTAACTATCATTTCCTTTGATTATCTCATTATAAAAGACCACATATTTCTATGATGAATCTAATTAATTTCTATAAATTTAATACAACTTACTTAAGTAATTTGCTTTATATTGAAGAACAAATTTTATCTGTCCTTCCCTACAAAAAGGGAGAAAATTGGTGGAATATGTATTACTCTATTTTCTTTTACTTCCTTTCCGCACACATTTAAAAAAACAAAAGGTTTATAATATTTAAGCACATTTGGGCTAGTAATTAATAACGGTCAAATTAATAAATTCAATTCCAAAACAAATTAGGAATATAAGTTATTAACTTCCCAAATTCACAGATCAATATGGTAGGCCATCTCTTGATGTATCATATTGTCAATAAATCTGATTTTAAAAAAAAATAGTAATGCAATTTATTAATTTTCCAAATGAACAAGGAATACAATTTATTAGTTTTCCAAATATAAAGAACTAGGAATAAAATTTATTACTTCCACAAATATAATAAGCTAGGAATATAATTTACTAAATTTCAAAATATAATGAACTAAAAATACAATTTATTAATTTTCCAAATGAAATAGAAAATATGGTAGGCCATCTCTATCTATATATTTTATATAGTCAATGAATCTGATTTCAATACAAATTAGGAATACAACTTATTAAGTTCCCAAATAAAGATATGGTAGGCCATCACTATATGTACACTTCATTTTCACTCAAACTTATTCTACATTATTTTTTGCTACTTATGTTCCTTTTAAAAACTCAATGAAATTCCAACATTGTTTTTGTTTAATTCGATTTATATTAGTGTTATTGAAAAAATAGCAACTCTCATTGCCATTCTTCTATTGTTGATATTTTTAACATGAGTGATCGTAATTCAATAGATATATATAGTTTCTTAAGAACCGGTGTAGCGGTAAATTTGCTAGACCAATCCTCACAAAATTGGAGAAATCCTCCAACAAGTGATCCAGATCATCAAGATGCTTACGTGGAGGAGACTACGGAGGATGTTACATTGAGGTATTTTAAAACAAGAATTTATCATGTTGATGTGCCACTAGACGAAGTAGATAATCCAATAAAAACGGAAGGGATTTGTGTTATATGTCATGACAAATTTGTGCATGAAGAGAACATCGGGACACTTGGGTGCGGCCATGAATATCATGTGGAATGCATCAACCAATGGCTGATTATAAAAAAAGATTGCCCCACCTGCAGAGCTTCAGTTTTTCCCTTCACATCAACAAAGGCTATACAAATGCATAACATCTAGAGATTTGTTTTATTTTGATATTGTGCTAGTCTGAAGTTTATTTTCCCTATGTTTACAAGAACAACAATTGTGTGTACGTACTCCCTCTGTTTCTAATTACTTGTTCACTTTTGAATCGACACACCTATTAAATAAACAATGATTGATATAGTGAGTTTACCATTTTATCCCTATTAATTATGAAGTGGATGAATTAAAACATTAAGATTTTCAAAAAGTTCTACCTTTTTCAAAGTAATTAATTGAGGGTATAATAGGTAAAAAAAAATTGTCCTTTCTTGATTTGTCAAAATAGACAAGTAATTAGGGACAACCAAAAAGGGAAAAGTGGACAAGTAATTAGAGACGAGTATATTATAAAGTTCATATCATCAAACTTAGTAATTAAGACAAATGGTTTGTAAGTTGTGGATATATAGCACTATTTGTTACATACAAGAACAATTTATTTCCTGCCCTAATTATTGTTAAGAGACAACAAATTAAAATATCATTGTAGACACTCTAGCATAAACACATATTAGACAAAACATAAATGGTAGTAATATTGTTTGTTTTTCCCACAACTGTAGTAATAACATTGATTCTTGAATTTCTTCTAATGTTGTCACTTACATCACACAACAATTTAAGACAAACGAATCCAAACTCAAAGAATACACATGCTATAATATGCAACTTTATTCCAATCAGTCTAATAAAAGAAACAATAATAGGAGTGATAAAAAGAAATTGATCGGTACACGAGAGACTAGAGGTTTACTAATAGATCTTCTGTGAAATAAGAAACTTGGCACCATTTTTATTTTTATACTATTTGATATTAGAAAAAGATTATTCTATAAATACAATGATGTTTTTTTATGATCGCACGATAAATTCAACAATTAGTTAATTAAGAGGAGAGTAATAAAGGTTAAAATTAAAAACATAATAGCTAACTACAACAATAATAACTTAATTTGGCCATGTAACCATGTCTACCAAAAATTACTTATACAGTTTTGTACTAGTATTCATTAAGAGTACATTAGGGATATTTATAGTTAACTAATTGAACTACCTAAGTATATGTGCCATATTAGTTTATTGGGCCACAATTTGCATTGGGCTTTATAGTGTCATTCTATCAAACAGTTTTCCACACACTTCAATTTTGAAGCAGAGAATAGATGGCATGATCATTTTATTTTTGAACATATTTCCCCGGTTTGATCTACTAGTAGTTTTATTAATTTGTTTATTATTTGAAAGAATAGATGGCATGATTCTAGAAGAGTACATATGCGTTAAGAGAAAACACTTCAATTTTTAATTTTTTTAGTATTTTTTTCTATTTTAACCCTCCCTGTAGCTTCTTCATACTATTTGTGACAAGCGGGAAGGGGTGACATAATTCTCAATGTGATCGAATGAATATTGATTGAGATTTTTGACTTTGAAGGTTTGATGTTTGATCAATGTCCAAATTCTTAGTTAATGATCTCAAATTAGAATTGTGTCAATTTTTTAGGTCCTAAAGGTGATTTTTGGCTTGGTGGTCTGGTTGGTATGGATATCGAGGTGTTTGGGAGTGATTTGAGTCCTTGGTTGTACTTTTGAGTTTTAAGAAAGCTAAGGTATTGTCAAAATTTGATCAAGATGACCTCATATCAATGATTTCATGAATCCAATTGATCCAAAATGTGTTTCATAATCTTTTTGTATATTGGTTTGTGTTCAAGAGTTTCTGAATGAGTTTAGGACAATCAAGTTGCATTCTACTAGAATTTAAGTTAATAGTTGACTACGATCAAATAATTGACTGAACAAGTTTGGATTTATGATTGAAATGTTCCAACATATCTGTATGACATAAAAATGTGTCGATTCAAAGGTTTGTATTTAGTTTTAGAGATCAAAATATATTCCAAGACTGAAATTTCATCCATGAATTATAGGTTTACCTCTAAATTTTGGGTGATTTTGACAAGTCCAAACCTGATTTTTATCATGAAACATAAAATTATTCTTGAGCAAGAATATTTGACAAGGCAAATGAGTACGATATTGAATTTTTATTGAACAAGTAGATTTGTATCATTATCTAGGTGTAACACCTCTAATTCAAATAAGTGAAAAATTGAAGGTTTCTTGGAATTCTTCTGCCAGTACAGATGGAGCCACCAACGACTCGTGGTCTGACACACGGTCCGTAGGTAGGTCTGTGGTTGGACAATACAAGTTTTTCAAAAATGTCCAGTCTCAATACTTTGTGACGGTTCACCATGACGGTCCATCATTCAATGTACGAGCCATAGGTAGGCTTTGTAGATGAGTCCCACACTTAGTGATATTTTAAGATAAAAAGTTGGGACCCATAACTGGATGTACGGTCCCTAAGTGGACCCACAGACCGTACACAGGGTCCCGTCGTTGGGAGTCAAAGTTGGTGGTCTCTGAACCCACCGATGGTCAACCAGGACATTTTGTGGTAGGACCTACGGATCGTAGGTTGGGCTGTTAGTGAGAGTCGACCGTTATTTTACGAAGGGCTTTTGGTCTTTTCTCAAATTATTCAAGCCCAATACTCTGTCATTTTACCCTTTATGCAAAGCCCTATACAATCATTTTTACCCCCCAAAATCACACGATTCAATTCATTCTCCTAAATTCCCCAAAGTTGAACAAGTCATCTTCTCAAATATTTTTCTCTCTAAGGAAGAAGAAGAAAACTAGAGATTCAAGGTCAAGTCTCCTAATTCTCCATTGATTTCAAGCTTTTGGCATTGAGGTATGACAGTCTTCACCTATGGAGCTCTTTCCTCCATAGGATTCCTAAATTCTCTAATTTACAAGTTAGAAATCTTCAATTGAAACTAGGATTGTCTTCCATATCATGGGTTCCTTTCAATGCTGATCTAATTGATTATTTTATGAACTATTATGCATGAATTGAGATAATTCTATGTTTTTAAGATGAATCCCCATGAACCCATGCTTAACTTATGTTTTCTAGAGTATGATGATTAAAAGTGGGTTTTGAACTATGAAAGATGAATTTATGAAGATATGCATGTTCTTATGAAATTGATGAAGTATGATATAAGTTGCTTTGAGAGTAAAACATAAATGTTGTTGTCGACTGTTGTGAAAGGATTTTCTCCCGTATTACTCAATACATGCATATGAAAGGATTTTCTCACATAAAAGATTAATAAGGTTAAAAGTTCTTCTCACCTAAAATGGACCAAAGTTATGGAGCTATTCTAATGGTGAGACAAGTGGTGATTACCCATGTCCTCTAATGAAAAGACAAGAGGCGGTTACCCATGTCCTTTGAAGATAAAATGAATATGATTGATGACTAATCTGTGGGAATTATGATTAACACCAAGTGGACAAGTGGCGATTACTCATGTCCCATAAATTATGTGCCACCGTAGGTTATATTAGATAGACATTAGCTATAGTGGATCCACTTAAGCTAGAAGTTATGGTTCTTAGCTTGGCAAGTACGAACACCTCTTTTTGGTGTGAGGTATACACCGGATTCCATGTTATACTCACATGGTCTATGTTGGTTAAGGCAAATTTCCCACAACAATAATATGAACTAAGGTTACTGTTAGAAGTATCTCACATCTGTTCAAAGATGATTTTACTTGGATTGACCATGATCATGACTATGTTTTTGACCTCTTATCTCATGTTTTAACTTGGTCTTGACATATCACAAAAATGTCCTTTTAGCATGATTTTATAACTCTATGCATTGCTATCATACTTGGTACATTATTGTACTAACGCATACTATTGCCTACATTCTTCTAAAAATGTAGGGTCCGACACTCTGATTCTGCATCCCCGTGGCCAGTGATCACTTTGGTAGTCTTGAGTAGTGGTGAGTCCTCATGTTCTGAGGACCGAACCTTTTATCACTTTTCACCTTTACTTTTCATATATTGTATGTGATGCATGAGTTACGTCCTAATAACTCTTGATGTAATAGTTGGCTTAGAGACTATGTAGACTTCCGCTTGACTTTTTTTGAACAAACTCTTTATGATATAAACTATCTTTTTAAACTCTTTAATTCCATTATATTGTTTATGCATGCTAAGTGGCTTGTGTAGGGCCTCTCGGAGTCCTATACGCCATGTCATGTCTAGGATATACTTTGGATCGTGACACTAGGACTCCTAGGAAAATGAATGGTCCATATCCAAGTTGTATGATGCAATCAGATGCATCTTACTTTAAAAAAAATAGAGCTGGTGTGAAGAAGAATCAGGTCTCATGAAGACCTTTAGTGTCAAAAAAAAAATAGTGTTCTTCTTGTATAAATAATGGATACAAATTCTACAATTATTTTATTCATTTTTCGAGAATATCCATTAGGGGTGTGCACTATTGTGATTAAATCGAAAAACTAAATCGAAAAACTGAATTATAATTTGTATGATTTTTTGGTTTGGCTTTGGATTAATAATTTACTTTTTTGGTTTGCTTTCGGATTTAAAAAAATAAAAACAAAAAAACCAAATTATAAATAAAGAGAGAGAGTGTGTGTGTGTGTTATTGTCTTTCCTTATGATTTAATTTATATTTTATGTTTGGATATCTATAATTGATATACTCTTAAGTATTGTGTTTTACTTGTGATTTATATTAGAAGGTATATTTAAGAGATTCAATATTAGAAGGTAAATTATATTTTCAAATTGTAAATATAATTTTGATTATGTTTCTAATTATTGCATAACAGAATAACCAAATCGAGAAAAATCAAACCGAAAAGAGAAAATCCAAACCGAACCAAATTTATTTTGGTTCGTATTGGATTATACTTCTTTAAAACGAAAAACAAAAAAACTCTAACCGAATAGTACAAAACCAAACCGAAAAAATGAATGCACACCCCTAATACTCATTATGTTTGATTTCGCTTCACAAAGCTAATATTTGAAACCACAGACATAAGAAATTGTAAATGGTTGGCTTAAAGATCGATTAGTGATTGGGTAATGTTAACTTTTGGAACTTAATGCCCTAATATTATGGATAAACAGATTTTGACACGAATTTACTAATTTTGTCAATTATTTTAACTACGAATGAGCATGAAAATTGGAAATCCTACTTTGATGATTTTAAGGTCAATTTGAACTTTATTTTTAATAAAATTTTAGATTTGAGTTTCTCACCTTATCAATAGTATGATTTTAAGAGAAATTTTACGTTTTCACTTGGGGGATCAGGACTTTTGTGTACATTTTTTGTGTTCAAAAAGGAGGTTTCTACAATCAACCCAAAGCCATTTATGGAGTTTTAGCCCCACTAACCTGTCTAAAGCAGTTCATATGTTCAAGAACTCATTTTATGGGGTTTGTAGATTTCTTAATACCCAAATTAATGCCTAGATTAACAAATAAGCTTAACATAAAAAATGGAAATCACTCATAATTACCCTCCCTTTACATTTTGCCCCGTTAATAAATAACCTTGGGTTCAACTCACAAAGTTCCACGAAGAAGTCACCCATCAATTGTGTGAAGAAAATGAATTATGAAGGGAAAGATGAATTGAAATTACAAACCTCAAGAGAGAAAAAATCCTCTATCTTGAAAGAGTCGCCCTTGGTATTCTCTGGTCAAATAATATATGTTATGAACAAGACTGGACAAAAAACTTACTTAAAACATGAACTAATTAATCACGAAATACCTTGTCACGAATCTTGCACAACTTAGCATCTTCAAAATGTTTGGCCTTAATGTAATTGAAAAACAAAGATCTTGCCTCTACATGAGCTAATAGTCTACCAAAATCCAATAACTCAAGTCTCATAAGACTGTTAGCCAGAGTCTAAACCTCTCTAGCATAAGAACATCTCAAAACCTCGAACCAAGTTAAACTACCTATGCTCTCAGACATTCTACTCAATGTATCAACTACCACATTAACCTTACTTGAATGAAACAAGATAGTTACGTCATAATCATTGAGAGACTCCATACATCTTTATTGTCTCACATTCAAATCCTTTTGATTAAACACATGTTGAAGGATGTGGTGATTACTGAATACTCAAAATGGACACCATAATGATAATGTGTCGAGATTTTTGGAGCAAATACCATAACTGCCAACTTCAAATCATGAGGTGGAATAGTTTTTCTCATGAACCTTCAATTATATAGAAACATATGAAATAACTATTTTATCCTACATCATAACAAAACCCAAATTAGAACATAAAGCATCACATTAAACTACAAAATTTTTACCTTTCATGGGCAAAGCTAGAATAGTTGTTGTGGTCAACAAATTCTTGAGCATTTGGAATCTCTCCAAACATTTATTAGACCATTCGAATAAAACCTCCTTATGAGTCAAACTGGTCAACTTCACAAACCGATGGTAATAACCGGCTAACCCCACAAAAGTGTGAATCTCTAAGACTGAAGTGGTCATTGCCCAATTCTTAACTACTTTGATCTTATGTAGATCAACCATCACTCATACTTTAGAAACCATATTCCCTAGGAAGTACACTATAGACAACCAAAATTCACACCTACAAAATTTAGCAAGCAACTGCTTCATATTTAGCCACCCCAAAACAATCCTAAGGTGATCCTCATGTTTCTCCTTACTCTTAGAAAATATCAAGATGTCTTCCATGAATACAATAATGAACAAATCTAAATAGGGTTTGAAAACACTATTCATCAAGCTCATAAAAGTGCTAGGAGCAATAGTAAATCTGAAAGATATAACCAAAAATGCACTATGTGCATGTCTGGTCCAAAAGACTGCCTCACAAATATTTTAAGCCTAAATCTAAAGCTGATGATACCTGGGCCTCAAGCCAATCTTTGAGAAGATTGACTCACCTTGTAATTAATCAGAGAAGTCATATATGCTAAAAAAGGGATACTTATTCCAAATAGTGACCTTGTTATACACACATACTCCTATCTTTCTGTCATGCCCTGAGCCTACACCATAGACGTGGCCATCACTCGAGAACCATTTCTAATCCCCAAGTGAACCCTTGGCCTGACTGACTATTTAGCGGAGGACTTAGTCAAGAAAAAATAAGCTTTAAAAGATAGAATTTAGAACATTCAAGCTCAAGTAAATATTGAACTCAAACTATTTGAAAATACTTAAATGCAATAATAATATTAATACTTTGCAAAACAATCTCAAAATGTCTTAAACAAAAGGGAAATACTAAGAGACTCATCAACTCTAACTATCTATGAAGCCTCTAATACTAGGATAGAACTCGGGAAAAGACCCCGATAACTCAACAATAATATGAAAGTAAGTTGTGAAATAGTACGGCAAGCATAGAGGCACACAAAAGCTGTTTGAACCACAAAGTGATCTCAATGAAATGCCTGTTGATGATCTTGAGCATCGGTATCTGCATCATAAAAGATGCAGGTCGAATGACATCAATACATTTGAATGTACGAGTATGTAATATAGCTAAGGTAACATAACTGAAAGAAAAGACTGCAATAGGTATAACATAAACTGAACTTAATGTAAAGAATTATAGGAATGAAACCATTTAACTTTACAAAATAATTTCTCATCCTTTGAAATTTAACATAAGAAGTGATATATAAAAATACACTTTAAACTCTATTAGAAGATTCTCTAACCGACAACCATCACTATGAGCTAAGTGATGATACAACCTCTTGTCCACGCTGCCAGAACTGTCCTATATCATGCCGGGATATAGAACACATCAACTAAATGGATCCACTAAGCTCTGCTTGTAGGCACTAAGGATTCATCTAAAAAGTCTGATCTTGTACCCATGTTGGCAAGACATGGTTTATGGGGGCTGTGAGTTGTCTGAACTCTCCCCCATATTGGTGCTCAATACTACTCCCAATAATGTTTACTTTTTCTCAATGTATGAAAACATTACTTTTTCTATAGTTTGAGACAATTGCTCAAACTATCCTCTTAAAAGAGGTAACTGCTCTGAATTAACTCTGAACTCATTACTCGTTTAGAAATTAAAGTTTCTCTTTTCTGAATGTCTGGATGATAAATTTGCGAATCAATAGTTCCCTTAAGATTTACTCAAAATGCCTCTTTAAACTTTCGTTTTACTGTTAGGGTTTTCCCATGATTTTCTTGCCTTATTTGAAGTTTATGTTTTCCTAAAAGAAAAGACAAAACATTTCATAAATGTTTTACTGAAAGGAAACCATTATTTTCTTCCATAATTGGTTTATTCTCTCCTTAGAGGAAAAGGTTGGAGATCTATAAATTCAAGATCCATATTCTCATAGCATAACAAAATAGTATCCACAATGTAGTCATTTAGAGACTTTTGTGTATGGATGAGATTTTCTCTCTACAATTTTAATGTTTTTTTTTATTAGTTATTAATATGTAGGCCAGTTGGACAAATTCCATAAAATAATATTTTGATTTTCAGTATACGTTTTTGTCATCTGATTTACAATTGTAAATGTCCGCATGACGCCCTAACCACTTTTATAACCAACAAGTGGTGTGAGAGCACATGGTTCAATGACCCAATGGTTGAACAATATTGAAGACAAGTTCAAGTGGTCTTAAATCAATTTGCAATCAATGCGATTGTAACGCCCCAAATATATTTTGAGCTAAGACTCGAACTATCCTTCGTTGTGAGTAGGATTTTACCAAAGAATTTTAAATTTCTTGAGTGTTAAGGTCACTATATGTAACACATTCAGTTCCAAGAAGAACCAAAGAGAGTTCTTTCAAGTCATTCTCAAGTTCTTCTAAGTTTTGGGTCAACTTCAAACGACCATAACTCTTATTACAGGATGAGTTAGGTGAGCCATGAGATATCAAATGAAAGGTCTTTGAATTATATTTCCAACGCCACTGATTTTTCTACGTTTCAAGTTCAGATGAGTGAGATATCCCTTTTGAAGTTAGGTTGTCCAAATAAGGAAAGTTACCCAAAAATAGGTAGGGGTATTTGGTCTTTTCCTTACCTAATCAGATTTAATTCATATTTAGTAGGGTTTTATGGGTCCAATCTGATTAGGTTAAGTTTTATAATCCTAATATATGCCTAGATGTTTAGTTGAGAGTTCAAGAAGAGAAAAGAAGAGAAAAGAAGAGAAAAAAATGAGAAAAGAGGAAATGATCAAAACGTTCGTCGAGATTCTTGTGTTTTGTTGTGGATTTTCGCCATGGGTTTGATCCCTAAGAGCTATGTAAGTTTCCCATAGTGTTGGGTTAGTTCACCTACACGCCAAACATGATTTTCATATTTGAATTAGTCCATAAAGATTGAAAGATTTATGTTCTTGTTAAGTGCTCTTGAAGTTCATTCTAAATCTTGTTTTGTTGGGGTTTTGATGATTTCTTGAGATGAAATTTAGTGATTTGAGTTTTGTTTAGAGTAGATTAGAGTGTACTTATGTTAAGTAATCTAATCCAAGTGATTGGGGAAGAGATCGTTTGATTCTAGGCGAGTTAGGGTGAGAAAACGAGCACAAAAAGTCGTCGAAGTTTTTCTGGGTTGGGGACTTGCACCGCACGCCAGCCATATCCCCCTAACCACTCCTTTGTAGGAACAGGTATGGCACCCTGTGCCACTCGTTGTGCCAGGGTCTCCTACCCCCACCTATTCTCTGTCGTTTTGCCCGTTTGAGTCCTTTAAAAGGGTACCTTCAAGCCCTATCGACTCTAAACACTATAAACTACTTCTAAACACCTAGAAATAATTCCTAACATGATCATAACCTTGAATTCATAATTCAAATTTAAGGTAGAGTTAAGAGGTAAGTCTTGAGAGTTCTTTAGAATGTTTTGAGAAAGTCCCTTTGAGTCTTTTTGAGGAGTCTTCTACAATTTCTAATAACTTGTTTCAAGACTCGAGCAAGTGAGTATGAGAGTGAGGAGAATGTATTCATGAGTCTACTTTATCATCACGATATCCTTCATATCATGAACCATAACTCTTGAATTCATAATTCACATTCAAGAGAGAGTTAAGATAGAGTTCAAGAAAGCTTTTGAGTTCAATTGTCAATCCTTTGTGATCTACTATTTATTCGAGCTAAGTTTTGAGGAAGTAAGTATGAGAATGAGAAGAGTCATATATATGAGTTGCTTATTGATATTTTGACCTTTGAGTCGAGTCGTTCATGCCCATAACTTTCGTATGAACTCCATCAGTTGAGTACCTTTGAGAGGAGTAGTATCTTCAAGTTCTAAGTCTTCAGTATTGAGTTTTTAATCCCTTTGAGATTATATTTCTAATCTTGGGACTAATAGATGTTACCCATGAATCCCTTGAGTTGAGTTGTTCATTTCCATAATTTCGCATGGATCCTATAAGTCGAGTAGTCTATAGATGAGTAGTATCATTGAGTCTTGAGTTCTGAGTATTGTGGTTCTTTATTGCTATTAAGATCCCTGAGTTGAGTCATTCATGTTCATAATTCCGCATGAACCTTATGATTTGAGTTACCAATTTTAAAAATCTTTTTAAAGCCAACACTTGAGTTCTTAAACTGAGTTTCAAGAAAGTAAAGATGGGTTTTGAGAAAAGAATTTTCTAAAACATGATTAGTATGACATTCGAGTATGCCATCAATGTATGAGCAGTATGGTATCTAGATACACCATCAATGTTTATGCAGTATGACCTCCCTAGTCATCAATGATCATATTATAATATGATTTTTGAAATGTTTTTGAGAAAGAGCAGAGTTAAGTTCATTTTCTTTAAAATAATATATAGGGACTAAGTATTCCCAAGAGTAAATGTTTTCACGTTTAAAAGAGGAGGAAACTGAGATTTCCAAACGAGTTTTGAGCAGTTTGAGTAACATCTCTTTTTAGAGAAAGATTTTGAGTAATAACCTCAAACCATAGAAAGAGATATGTTTTTAAACATATGAGCTGAGTATATTCTGGGAGTAGTATTGAGCAGTGCTATGAGGACGAGTTCATAATAACTCAAGTCTCCATAAACTATGTAGCCAACGTGGGTAGAAAGAGTTATACTTTTTAGATGATTCCTTAATGCTTTTTAGCATAGACTAGTGGATCCACTTAGTTCAGAGGTCTTATACCTGATAAAGTATAGGACAGTTCTGGCAGCGTGGGTGAGACGATGTATCATCACATAGCTCATAGTGATGGTTGTTGGTTAAGTAAACTCCCACAGAGTTATATTATATTTTATTATGTACAAATTGAGTTGTTATTGTATTCTTCAACGCATTGAGTTGCTATCTACTGTTTTAAAAGGTTTCCATATATTGCATCTTTTATTGCTACTTTATTCTTGAGTATCTTGAGTTGAACTGTGTTTCATTGAGTCGAGTACCTTATTGTTGAATTGAGCCTTATTTCACTGAGTTGAATATATTATTGTTGAGTTGAGCCTTATTTCACTGAGTTGAATATCTTATTGTTGAGTTGAGCCTTATTTCACTGAGTTGAATATTTTACCCTTGAGTTGAGCCCTATTTTCTCTGAGTTGAGTTGAGTGAGTGAAGAAGAGGTAAGTATGTTTCTATTCCACCAGTTCAAGCTTATGTTATGCTTTAGAATTCCCCTTACATATTCGTACATTTCATGTACTGATCCATTTGGCTTGCATCGTTTCATGATGCAGTTATGGGTACTCATGATCATCAACAGGCGCTTCGTTGATACCACATGTAGTTCGAATTAGCTATGGTGAGACTCCTTGCTTCCGGAGGGTTCCAATTGTACTTTCAGTTATATCAATTGTTAGGATGTCGTGGGTCTTGTCCCGACTACCATCTTTGTCAGTTAGAGGCTTCATAGATATACAGTAGAGTTCGAGAAGTCTGTTTCATTTATTTTGTTAAATGTTTTAAAGACTTGATTTGCCTATTGTTGGCTAGTTGAATATTCTATTTATATTTAGAGTAAATCATTTGAGTTAAAGCTTTGTATTTGAGTTTCATGAATTCTATTCAGTTTTTAAGATTTTGTATGCTTGAGTTAGTCTTCCGCTTGTAGTAAGTCAAGATGAGGGTTCGCTTGGGGACCAATGGTTCTCGAGTGCCGGCTATATTCAGGGTGTAGGCTCGGGTCGTGACAGTAATGATAATGAAGATTTTTGTGCTGCTACATGTGGAGAAAAATTTCAAATATATTTTCAACAATATCCTGTTGCCCAATCCTTTAAACCAAAATCAATTTTTAACTCATGCTTACTTTAGAGCATGGACTCCAACTTTCAACCCCTGCAAACTTTAATACTCGGGCTACACTTTTAACTCATGTATCTTTAATTTTAACGCATGAGCTCCACTTTTAACTGATGCATCTTATTTTTAATGCATGAGCTCCACTTTTAACTCATATATATTACTTTTAACACATGAGCCCCACTTTCAACCCTGCTCATAATTTTTAACACAGAGCTCCAATTTTTAAATCATGTTAAGCAATAATGATACATGATGATTTTGTGAAGATCAAGATTATAAAGAATATGAAGAAGGTGGATCAAGTTTTGTCAAGAAAATCCAGCCAAAATGGGAGATTTGTTAGGGTTTTGACCTAATTTTGTTGCCATATTTGAAGTTTAATTTTTCCTTAAAGATAGAGAAAACATTACCATAAATATTTTTACTTTTTATGAAAGGAAAACATTATTCTGTTCCATAATTGGTTTATTCTTTCCTTAGAGGAAAAGTGTTATGAACCGAGTCCAGCCCAATGTAGATACTAATGTCATACAGGTTGTTATTGGGCTGCCAAGAGCTTTGGGCCGAGAACAAGCAATAGGGCCGGGTTAATTTGGGATCCGGGTTGAGTAGTGGGCATGAAATGGTTCCATCAAAAAGGGTAGTGATAAGTGGGTTAGGGATTATGCAAATTGTTGAGAAAAAATGTATAGTCCTCTCATCCCCTTTCTTTGAGTCTATGCTTCTCCCCCTTTCT
>NW_026020045.1:4597610-4655519 GCF_900185275.1 Solanum verrucosum
TTTAACTCTATAAGTTTCTTTCTAATTTTTGCTTGAGTATCTCTTTCAAATCATGCCTCCACAAAGAGTTGTTCTAGGTTGTCCCACTAGGAGGACTGCTGATCCCAGGATTAAGGGGTATCTAATGCACCAGAAGTGCAACCCTAAAGAGAGGTCACTAACACTGAGTTCCGGGATGCTATCTGTATGTTGAGTCAAATGGTGACCAACCAAGATGGGAAACAAAGAGGGAATCGACAGGATGTGGTTGATACATCCAGAATCTGTGAATTCTTAAGGATGTCCTCCAAATTTCACTGGTTCAAGTGTCAATGAGGATCCAGAGAACTTTGTGGAAGAGTTACAGAAAGTATTTGAGGTGATGCATGTTGCAGATGCTGAGCATGTGGAACTAGTTACATACCAACTGAAGGGTGTTGCTAGAGTCTAGTATGATCAATAGAAGAAGAGTACAGCTAAAGGTGCACCAATTGTGAGCTGGTTTGTATTCGAAGAGGCCTTCTTGTGGTGTTTCTTTCCCCGTGAGCTAAGGAGGCAAAGGTAAGAGAATTCCTCACTCTTAAGAAGGAATCCATGAGTGTGCATGAGTACAACCTCAAGTTCACCCAACTCTCTCGTTATGTTCTATTAATGGTTGTTGATATGAGGAGTAGAATGAGATTGTTTGTGTCCGGGTTGTCTCGTATGTCGAGCAAAGAGGGTAAGGCTGGGATGTTTTATAGGGGACATGGACATAGCAAGATTAATGATCCATGTGCAACAGATTGAGGAAGATAAGATGAGTGATAGAGAAGAGTTTCGAAAGAAAAAGGCTATGAAAACAGGAAATGAGTCCGGGCAGCAGAGGAGTAATGCAAACAGGTCATCCTTTCAACAAAAGCAAAATGGACCTGCTCTATCATCTGCTAGTGCACATGCACCAAGGAACAGATGTGAGTTCAAGAATTAAAATTCGTAGAATTTCAGAGCTAGACCTGCACAGTCTCAAGGTAGTGTGGCACAAGGAGGTGATTGGACTCTTGCATGTGCTAAGTGTGGTAGGAACCACGCAGGAACGTGTCAGGATGGTTCCACTGGTTGCTTCAAGTGTGTTCAGAATGGTCACTTCATGAGAGAGTCCTCTAAGAACATGCAGGGTGGTGGTAATGGGGGAAATAGAGCCCAATCTTCTTCAGCAGCTCCACCAGATAGAGCTGCACCTAGAGGAGCTACTTCAGGGACAAGCGAAGGAGAAAACCGTCTGTATGCTATCACCAGTCGCCAAGAGCAAGAAAATTCGCCAGATGTTTTCACTAGTATGATCAAAGTCTTTACTTTTGATGTATATCCATTGCTTGATCCAGGAGTGAGTCTATCTTTTGTGACTTCATATATTGCTATGAATTTTGATATTCTTCCTAAGCAACTTCTTGGGACCTTCAGTGTTTCCACACCTATTGGTGAGTCTATTCTAGCTGAGAGAGTTTATCGTGATTGTGTCATTTCCTTCAATTACAAGGACACCGTGGTTGACTTAAATGAGCAAGATATGGTGGACTTTGATGTCATTCTAGGTATGGACTGACTTCATGCTTTTTATGCCTCAGTTGATTGTAGAACTCGAGTAATTAAGTTCCAGTTTCCTTATGAGCAAATTATAGAGTGGAGGAGTAGTTCAATAGTGCCTAAGGGTCGTTTTATTTCATACCTTAAGGTGAGATAGTTAGCTTCCAGGGGGTGCATCTATCACTTAGTCCGAGTTAATGACTATAATATTGAGACAACACATATTCAATCAGTTCCAGTCATGAGTGAGTTTCTAGAGGTCTTTCTAAATGATCTTCCCGGAGTCCCTCCTGAGAGAGAGATATATACTTCATTATAGATATTCTTCCTGATGCTCATCATATCTCTATTCCTCCATATAGAATGGCTCCAACTTAGTTGAAAGAGTTAAAAGAGCAGTTGAAAGACCTTTTTGATAAATGTTTCATTCGACCAAGTGTCTCACATTGGGGCGCTCCGACCTTATTTGTGAGGAAGAAATATGGTTCACTTAGGATGTGTATTAATTACCGTCAATTGAAAAAGGTCACTATAAATAATAAGTATCTGTTTCTGAGGATTGCTGATCTTTTTGATCAACTTTAGGGTGCCACTTGTTTTTCTAAGATAGACCTCAGATTAGACTATTATCAGTTGAGAGTAAGAGAAAGTGACATCCCTAAGACAGCTTTCAGGACCCGTTATGGTCATTATGAGTTTCTTGTCATGTCAGTTGGTTTGACTAATGCTCCTGCAGCATTTATGGATCTTATGAACAGAGTGTTTAAGCCTTATCTTTATATGTTTGTTACCGTATTCATCGATGACATTCTAATTTATTTGAGGAATGAGGAGGACCATACTAGTCATCTTAGAGTAGTTCTCCAAACCCTCAAGGATAGGGAGTTGTATGCTAAATTACCTAAGTGTGAGATTTTCTTGAGTCTGTGGCATTCCAAAACCACATTATTTCTATTGATGGGATCCGAGTTGACACTCAGAAGATAGAGGCAGTGCAGAACTGGCCCACACCCACATCTCCAACTGATATTAGGAGTTTTTTGGGATTGGTTGGTTACTATAGGAGGTTTATCGAGGGGTTTTCATCTATTTCATCTCCGTTGACTAAGTTGACTCAGAAAACAACAAAGTTTCAACGGTCTGAAGCTTGTGAGAAGAGCTTTTCGGAATTAAAAACTAGGTTGATTACTGCCCCCAGTGTTGACCTTACCAAATGGTACACAAGGCTTTCTAGTATATTGTGATGAGTTCAGAGTTGGACTGGGTTGTGTATTGATAAAGAATGGCAATTTTATAGCTTATGCCTCTAGACAACTTAAGATTCACGAGAGGAATTACCCAACTCATGATCTAGAGTTTGCTCCTGTAGTATTTTCCTTGAAAATATGGCGTCACTATCTTATGGTGTTCATGTAGATATGTTCACCGATCACAAGAGTCTTTAGTATGTGTTCAGTCAGAAAGAGCTTAATCTCAGACAGAGAAGATGGTTGGAGTTACTCAAGGATTATCACATGAGTATTCTATACCACCAAGGTAAGGCTAATGTTGTTGCTGATGCTTTGAGCAGATTATCTATTGGTAGTACAACCCATGTTGAGGAAGAAAGGAAGGATGTAGCCAAGTTACATGCTTGGGAGTCTGTTTGTTGGATTCCAACGAAGGTGGAGTAGTGGTGATGAATGGGGTGAATCATCATTAGTGTCTGAAGTGAAAGAGAAACAAGACCAAGACCCGATTTTGCTTGATTTGAAGGCAAATGTTCATAAGCATAAAGTGATGGCTTTTGAACAAGGGGGAGATGGTGTATTGAGGTATCAAGGTAGATTGTGTGTACCAAAGGTGGATGAACTATAAGTGAGGATCATGGAAGAGGCTCATAGCTCCAGATATTTGATCCATCCTGGTTCAAAAAAAGATGTATCATGATTTGAGTAATTCTATTGGTGGAGTAGTATGAAGAACTGTATTGTAGAATTCGTTGCTATGTGCCTGAATTGTCAACAAGGTAAGGTAGAGAACCAAAAGCCCGGTGGTATGTCTCAGAATATATATATTCCGGAATGGAAGTGAGAGATGATCAATATGGATTTCATTACTAGTCTACCGCAGTCTTGCAGGAAAAATGATTCTAGATGGGTGATTGTAGATTGGATGACTAAATCAGCCCACTTTTTATGGGTAAAGACTACCTATTCAATAGAGGATTATGCCAGGTTATATATTCAAGAGGTGGTTAGACTTCATGAAGTTCCGGTGTCCATCATTTTACATAGGGGTGCGCAATTCACTGCTCAATTTTGAAAGTCTTTCCAGAAAGGTCTAGGTTCCAAGGTAAACTTGAGTAATATTTTCCATCCTTAGACTGATGGTCAAGTTGAGCGCACGATTCAGACTTTAGAGGATATGTTAGGCGCTTGTGTGATTGATTTAAAAGGTAATTGGAATGATCACTCACCTCTCATAGATTTTGCTTACAACAACAGTTTTTACTCTAGCATCCAAATGGCTCCCTATGAAGCTTTTTATGGGAGAAGATGTAGATCTCCTATTGGATGGTTTGAGGTTGGTGAAGCTGGGTTGATAGGACCATACTTAGTTCGTCAAGCTATGGAGAAAGTGAAGATCATTAAGGAAAGGTTGAAAACAGCGCAGAGTCATCAGAAATCCTATACTGATGTTAGGAGAAGAGACATAGAGTTTGAGGTGGATGATTGGGTTTATTTGAAGGTTTCACCCATGAAGGGTATTATGAGATTTGGTAGAAGGGGAATCTTAGTCCCCGGTATATTGGTCCTTATAGGATATCCAAGAGAATTAGCAATGTAGCTTATGGGTTGGAGTTATCACCAGAGTTAACAGCAGTCCATCCAGTGTTTCACATTTCAATGTTGAAGAAGTGATTGTACGATCCTTCCTTTATAGTACCTACTGAAAATATTGGTATTAAGGAAAACCTATCTTATAAGGAGGTACGCGTTTAGATTCTAGATCGTCGGTTTCGCAAATTGAGGACCAAGGAGGTAGCATCAGTCAAGGTCTTATGGAGGAATCAGTTTGTTGAGGAAGCTAATTCAGAGGCTGAGGAGGATATTAAGAAGAGATACCCACATCTCTTTGCTTCCGAAGAAGCGTCAAACCAAGGTACTAATATTTTTTCGTGGTATCCTTTAAGTTGAAATGTTGAATTTTGATTCCTTTCTTGTTTTCTACTTAGAGTAATCTCATTCGAGGACAAATGTTCCCAAGGTGGAGATAGTGTAACATCCCACCTTAGAAAGAGCTAAATTTAGAAAGAACTAATTTGGAAAGAGCCAAATTGAGAATTTTGCAAGTTAAGCTTACGTTATGAGTTTTGGGTCAACTTCAACAACCATAACTTTCAGTATATGATGAGTTAGGTGGCCCATAAGATATCAAATGAAAGGTCGTTGTATCGTCTTTCAAACACCATCGAGTTTTTTAAATTTTGAGTTCGGATGAGGGAGATACGACCATTTGAAGTCAGCCTATCAAGTTAAGGAAAGTTACCCGAATTTATGAGGGGCATTTTGGTCTAATCCTTACCCCTTCATCTTAAAACATTTTTAGTAATAATTTAGGGGTCTAAAATTATTTTGGTTAGTTTTAATAATCCTAATTTACGCTTTGGGTCTTAGGAGAGAGTTCAAGAAGAGAAAAGAGGAGAAAAGGAAAAAACCGATCAAGATTTGTTGCGAATTGAGGATTTATTTCGCCAAATCGAGGTATGTAAATTTTCATAATGTTGGTTTCATTTACCCACACGCCAAATATGTAAATTTCATCTGTAATTTCGTTCTGGAGTTGAATGATTTAAATTCTTGATGGGTGTTCTTGAGGTTTTGTTCTTCTTGTTTTGTTTATGAAGTTTGATGAATATTGATGTGAGGATTTCTATTGTTAAACGTGGTTCTCAAGGAAAAGAGAGTAGATTCTTGTGTACTTGTATTAGGTAATTGAATATAAGAAAAATTTGAGGAAAACAATCGATTCTAGGCAAATTAAGGTCAGAAAATGAGAAATAAAATTCGTCAGGTTTTCTGGGCAGGGGGCTGGCGTGCTATGCCAGAAAGTTCCCTCTGAAGTTCAGGGGCTGACGTCCCTCGCCACTTAGTGCGCTAGGGTCTCCTGCCCCGACCTGTTTTCAGTCGTTTGCTCCGTGTGAGTTCTTTTAAAGTATAGCTTGACTCCTTTCTGATATTAACTACTCTAAACTACATTTAAACATCGATAAATTTTTCATAACATGAATTAAAATTCTTAAATTCATAATTCAACTTTAAGGTAGAGTTACGAGTAAAGTCTTGAGAGTTCTTTCGAGTCATTAAGTCTTTTGCAAGCTTTTTAAACTTGTTTTTAGACTTGAGTATGAGGTGAGTAGAGTTGAGTTTCATTTTTAAAAATGAATAAATGGGAACTAAGTATTCCCAAGAGTAAATTGTAACACCCCAGAAACTATTAGGCTAAACTAGAGCTTTTTGAGAGGGTTCTAGAGCTTAACGTGAGGGTTAGAGTTGTGAATTTAGCTTCCCGTACTTAGAATAGAGGTTTAGGGTTAAAACATCAAGGTATGACTCCCCAAGGACCAACCAAGGGTCCTTGAGGAGGACCCTAGAAAAAAAGCCCTAGAAATCTACCCCAAGGCAGTTCACCCATAGAGGGATCCGCACCCCGTAGGGGGGTCCACGCCCCGTGGGTGAGGGTAGTCGTGGGTCATAGTTCTAGTACCTCCACCTAGGGAAGACCAGCATGCCCCGTGGGTCCACACACGTCCCATGGGCGTGGTCTCGTGGGTGAGGTATTGGCCAAGCTTAGGTCGGTTAGGTGATGGGTTACGGAACTTTCTAGAATTAATTAGGTATTAAGTGGTGTCATTTTATTAGTGCTTAGACAACCTATATAAAGTTATTAGAATATTAATTAAGTGATTCCAAATAATTATTTCAATTCACCCAAAAGAAACCAAATTCCCTCCAAGAAATCCTCTCTCTAGAAAGAAGAAAAAGAAGAAGAGAAGCAAGTTAGGGAAAATTCATCCATTGTTGCAATATTTGTGAGGGATTTATAATAAAGGTATGATAGCTTATTCATCCATGGAGCCCCCTAGACTTTCCCCAATTGTGAAGATGAACCTCAATTCTAGCTACGGTTTCTTCCTACATTGTGGGTTAAGTTGAGTATGAATCCAATTGAGTGGATATTAATTGTTTATGAATGATTTAGAAGTGAATCCAGTTATTATGATGATATTACATGTTTTTCCATGGCTAACCCTAGTCTAATTGATGAAATTGAAGTTATGTGGGTTTATGCCATGAAAGGTGAAATTGAGGATTTATAGATGATCTTCTAGAATTGATGTTACGAGTAGTAATTGTTCAAGAATAGAAACATGTAGACATGAATTGAATTAGATTATAGTATATATGATGGATCATAACTAGTAAAGCTTCAAGTTGAACCTTTATGATGATTTATGACTAGAATCACTTAATAGTGAAGTATGTGATTAGAATGCCTTGAAATCTAGGTATGTATGATGATTGTAAGAAGTAAAGCTTTGAGAGTAAGGCTTGTAGTCGTGAATGTAGAATTCTAGGGCTTTGAGAGTAAAGCTAATATGTTGAATTATGCTTGTAATGGCTTTGAGAGTGAAGCTTATATGAGAATGGTAGACTAGTAGATGTCATTGTTGTGAAAGGACTTTACCCACCTAATTTACTTCATGAATGTTTGAATGCATAAAGGGATAGAATCACATGAGTTAGGATGATATCCATGTCTAGTGCTTAAACCCTAAGGGGTCGTTTGGTAGAGTGTATTAGGAAAAATAACGCATGTATTAGCACTGTGTATTACTAGTACCTTGTTTGGTACTCTTTTCCAACCTATGTATAACTAATGCTTGCATTAGTTATACACTCTATTGTGTATTAAAGTGTGTATTGCTAATACCATAGATTTCTAGGTATTAGCAATGCAATGGTTTTAATGCATGCATTAGATTAACTAATGACAAAACTACCCTCTATTAATAATAATAATAATAATAATAATAATAATAATAATAATAATAATAATAATAATAATAATAATAATAATAACAATAATAATTATAATTATAATTATAATAATAATTATAATTATTATAATTATAATAATAATAGTAATTAATTATTATAATAATAATTATTATTATTATAATTATTATTATAATAATTATTATTATTATTATAATTATTATTATTATTATAATTATAATTATAATATTATTATAATTATTATTATAATTATTATTATTATATTATAATTATTATTATAATTATTATTATAATTATTATAATTATTATTATAATTATAATTATTATAATTATAATAATAATTATTATTATTATTATAATTTTTGTAAAAGAATGTGGGGGTATTTTTGTAAACAAATATTTTTTTAATAGTCTTTATACAAGGCTTGCTATTTCCAATACATCAAACCAAACAATGTATAAGAAATAATGCAAGCATAACTAATGCAAGCATTACTAATGCTTGCATTACTAATGCATGCATTACTAATACATCATATTCAACATTATTCTTATACACTCTACCAAACGACCCCTAAGTGTGATGATTAAAAGTAAGTCTTGAACCTCAAAGAGGTGAAATATGAGATTATGCTTGTAGTAATTGAACTACTTGAATTATGATTTTATCCATATCTAATGTAGTCATTGTAGGTGTGTTGATTTGATAAGAGCTTTGACCTTGAAAGGGCAAGATATGATATTATGCATGTTTTATGATTATGTACATGCTTTAAGAGCACTTTGAGATTAAAGTGAATTTGCTCATGATGTATTTGTTGTGTTGTTGAAAGGCTATTCTCATATACACACCTAGGAATGAATGTGATATGATGTGAGTAGTTTACTCACAATATAATGATTCTAAGGTTGGAAGACTAGTCTCACCTAATGAATCTGTATGTAGACATGGACGGTGAAAGGTTATTCTCACGCATGATCAAATGAGCTTTAGTATGAGTTATGTTGGATTGAGTGTCAAGACATTCTTCCATAAATATGAACTTACTTCAAGACTTAATATGAAATCAAATGGGAATTATGCTTAGCACCAAGTGGATATGAATATGAGATGGAAGCTCTCCCGCTAGAAAGGCCGGGTTTCTAGATAGAAGCTCTCTTGCTAGAAAGGTCGGGTTTCTAGGTAGGAGCTCTCCCGCTTGAAAGGTCGGGTTCCTAGAAGCAATCTCTTGAGATGGAAGCTCCCCCACTAGAGAGGTTGGGTTTCTAGTAGCAATCTTCTTATCCCATAAACTATGTGCCCTCATAGGTTACTTATCTATTGGACCCACCTAAGCTAAGAGTACGGTTCTACCTTAGGCAAGTAGAGCAACCCCTTTTCGGTGTGGGGTAGACACCGGATTCCATGTTAGATCACATGTTCTATGTCGGTTAAGGCTAATTTCCAAAACAAGAATATACATTATGAACTATGGTTACTCAAGGAGCTTTAATTAGTATGGGTGAGAATATGAGATCTTATTCATGCATTGTACAAATATGCTTTGAGGGTATTCATGGTATGTTCCTTTTATGTTATGATGATCTATATGTTGAATATGCTTATGGCTTATGCTTATGATGTATGCTTAGTTTGGATTGTAGCTTGAAAGGCCCTTCCAATACATGCGTGACTAAAGGTGAAGGTTCCCTTGTCTATGAAAATTATGCTAAGGATGAGATCCTAAGAGGGTAAGTATGAATATGGTGACCTAAAGTGGTACTTAGTATGCATGGGATTATGGGGTCTCATTCATGCATAGCACAAGTATGCTTTGAGATTACTTGAGAAGTAGTTCTCTTATGTTATGAAGATCTAAGGATTTACTATGCATATGAGCATGATGTATCTCTCTTGTTATGGATTATGCCTTATGTTGACTAATGCTTATATGATGAGTATGTTGAAGATTATGCTTATGACTATGTTATTGTCTCTTATGCTTATAGTTTATGTTTCTTGAAGTATCTCTTATGATTATGGCATATGGCATATGTTGACTAACCCTTATATTATGCTCTTATGATGTTATGCTAGCTATCATATTTAGTACATTTTGTACTAACGCATACTCTTGCCTACATTCTTATCAAATGTAGGGTCTGGTGATATTGAGGTCCATTATTGAGGATAGGCTTCTAGTAGAGCAAGGAGATGAAGACTTGTTGAGTGTTCATAGCATCGAGGATTTGACCACCTTTCATTGATGTCTTTCTTTATGTTTTATACTATTGTATGGGTTGTGTCCGAAGAGTTATTCAAAGTTATATTAGATGGTTTGAGACAATGTTAAAGACTTCCGCTTTGCTTTTATAAAGGCTTTGATTGCATGGAAAATGTTTTAAAATTTCTGCACATTTCTATTATCTTATGTTATGATATGCAAGTGGCTTACATTGAGTACTTCGGGGTTCATTGTGCCATGTTACATCTAGAATGTAACCCTGGGTCATGACATAAATATTTTCACATTTAAAATAGGGAGGAAACCTTGATTTCCAAATGAGTTCATGAGGAGTTTTGAGTATAAATCTCTTTTAAGAGAATCTTTTGAGTAATAATCTCAAAGCTTGAGGATGAGAAAATGTTTTTAAACAGATGAGCTGAATATATTTTTGGGAGTAGTATTGAGAACCGATATGGGGATGAGTTCATACAACTCAAAGTCCTCATAAACCACGTAACCAACGTGGGTAGAAAGGGTCATACTTTTTAGATGATTCCTTATTGCTTTTTATGCATAGCTTATTAGATCCACTTAGTTGAGGATGTCTTATACTTTGACAAGGTATAGGACAATTCTGGCAGTGTGAGCGAGACGATGTATCATCACATAACTCATAGTGATGGTTATCGGTTAGAGAATCTCCCAAATTGAGTTATTATGTATTTTTATATGCAAACTGAGTTATTATTGTATTTTTCAATACATTGAGTTGTTATTTACTGTTTTAAAAGATTTTCTTTAGATCGCATCATTGTCATTGCTTTTGTATTGAAATGATTTGAGATTGAGTTGATGTTGAGTTGAGCTGAGATGAAGTAAGTATGTTTCTCCAATTCCAGTTCAAGCTTATGCCATGTTTTAGATTTCCCCTTACATGATCGTACATTCAATGTACTGGTGCCATTTGACCTGCTTCGTTTCATGATGCAGATTTGGTGAGCCTCTTTGCTTTCCGGAGAGCTTCACATTGAGTTTACTTTTCAGTTTTTGTTATTAGGATGTCATGGGTCTTGTTCCGATGCCGATCTCAGTTAGTAGAGGCTTCATAGACAGTAGAGGTTTGAGAAGTCTGTATCATTTTCATTATTAATGTTCTAGACTTGAGTTGCCTTTTTTGGCCAGTTAACGTTTTATTTAAAATATTCTGAGTATCTATTTTGAGATTTTGAGTAAAGTTTTACTTTTGAGTTCATATGTTTTTGAGTAAGTCTTTCGCTAAGAATTGAGCCAGCCAAGGGTTCGGTTGGGGCCAACAATGATTCTCGAGTGTTAGTCGCATCCAAGGTGTAGGCTCAAAGCGTGACACCGTTGATGTGAGTACTTGGTTTCAAATTGAGCCTATTGTGAATAACAAGTATAATCTAGTGTTTTGTCCCGATATAAAATGCTACAATATTGGCCATTTTCACCAAAGTGGATATTATCGTTCGGGTCTCTCGGAGAACCCAATAATCTTTTAGTTCAAAATACATCTTCCATATATAGAGTGATGAGTCGGGGATTTCGACTCATTTAGGGCTTGATATTCCTAGTTTTAGTTTCCTCAATTCCTAATTTATGCTCTAAACTGGATATTAAACTGTTAATTTGCAGCAATGAAGGAACATGAGCAAGGCAAGGAAATTACCTGGGAAAAAAGAGTGAAAAAATTGAAGAAGTTGAAGGAAGGCAATCCTGGTGATCTCCAAGACCACTCAGCGAACCGCTGAGTGGTCCTTCAGCTCGCCAAATGTTACAGCATGCCAGCCCTGGGGAAAAGCAAACTTGGCGATGGAAAGGGACGATTGGTGAACCTCCAAATGGATCGGCGAAAATGATCCTGATCGCCTAAAGTTACAGGAGTCCAATGGTGCTGAGGCAAGTCAAGAAGGCGATTGAGCAAGACACTTGGCGCATCGCCAAATTGGTCGGTACTGGACGACTTATTCCATCTATTGGTCCACAAGCTGAAAAAATGGAAGAGTATAAATCCAAAATTTTAAATGTTTTGAAGAGAGCTTCCAGTTCCGAAAATTGTGAGCAATTGCTCTGAGTGTTTGAGAATTTTTACCTTGAGCTTTTGATTATAAACACTGTTCTTAGATTTTTCAGTAGAAATTTCAAGTGGGTTTGGAATTTTAGTTGATTTGAAGCATTGTAAAGACTTGGAATTCATTACCCAGCTCATGGACAACATAGTTAGTAATTTATTTCTTACTTTTTATAATGTGTGGCTAAAACTTCCATTCACGGGGGTGTGATTATGTGATTAATTACTTCAATTAGCTTATGGGTGTTAGTAGTTATTGATTTGAATGATGTTTTGAAGTGAGTTTGATTGATAGTTGTGTTTCAATCTATGAATTGTAGTTGCAAATTCAATTCTAACTTAGTATTATGGGCTTGCTTGAGAAAGAGGTTTTAGAATTAAGGTTGTCGATTGATGATTGTAGTGTAACGCCCCGTACGAAACTAGTAAGACCTAGCTAAGGCTTGACTGAATCTATTATGTTGACCTAGAGCCTCACATGTTAGTTTATGGTTGGAAACATGTTTAAATGATGAAAAATGACTAGTGAAGTTAGTTTGGTGACTTTAGAGGTCAAACGTCAAGAAACGACCATGACGTCCGGAAACTAGTCTTTGGTGCTAGTGTGGGTGCTAGTGTCTTGTCGTGGTGTTTGGTGTGTTGTTTGAGGTCTAAAACCCATAGGAGTGACTCTTATTCATAGATGGACATGTTTAGGGTCCAAACGACCGGGTACAACCCCCCAAGGACCACCCAAGGGGTCCTTGAGGAGGACCTAACCTTTGGCCAAAAGCTGTCAAAAAAAACAGCTTGACCTACGAAGGGCAGTGACGGGCCGTCACTTGACCTACGCCCCGTAGGTAGGTCTCGTGGGTTGAGACTTAGTCTCTCCACCAAGAACTCCCCAATCCCCCTCTCTGAACCAAATGACGAGAGCACAGCACGGGCCGTAACTCCACTTACGGTCCGTAGGTGGGTGGCCGTAGGTGCTGCCAATTTCCAGCCTTCTAGTCTTAAGTTGGTGATTAGGGATTAAGTTAGTTAATTGACTAAGGGCTTAAGGGGTTGTTTAGCTAGTTGATTACTCACCTTTATAAGCTAGCAAGACCTTAAGCTAAGTCATGAATTCATTTAGAACCAAGACCCTCAAAACAGTCCCCTAAAAAGAGTCTTTAGTTTTAAGTTAGGAGTGAGGGTCAACTTTAGAGGGTCATATCTCATAGCTCAAAACGAATTAGGTGGACCTTTACCTATCCAATGAAAGGTCTATGAGTCCTCTTTCCAACGCCACTGAGTTTTCCCAATTCCGATCTCGGAGTAAAAAGTTATGGTTGAAATAGTGAAGCACTGTCAGAACTACGAAGCCAAACGACGGTCCGTGACTCCACCTACGGTCCGTAGGTGGAGGGCGTAGATGCTGCCAGTTTTATGAAGTTTTTAGTTACGAAGGGGGTTAATGTTTTAATTAGTTATTAAGTAGGGGTTAAGGGAGGTCGGTTAGGTGGTTAATTAATGGACTATATAAGCTTATAGGACCCTAAACTAATCCATTAATTCACCACAAGTCAAGACCCCAAAACATAACCCAATTCTTTTCCCTCCCAAAATTCTCTCTCAAAACTCTCTCAACTCAAGACTCCATTGAAGAACTTGGAAGGAGCTTAGCAAGGGCTTGTAGATGAGAGGTTTCACACGAAATTCATAGGGTTTAACTAAGGTATGGTTGCTCTTCACTCTTGGGATCCCTTTCCCCAAGAGGTCCTTCCAAAGATTGTTTTCAAAGTCCCCCAAATTGTAGACTTCAATCCAATTTCGTGGGTCTCTTTCTAAAGTCGATTCCATTGATCTATAATGGTTATTTATGATTATATATGAATGCTTGTGGATGAATTCACGTAACACTTATGGTTTTTGAATAATTCCCCACAAGACCCATGATTTCCCCTTCTTCCTCCAATTCTAACCCTAGTTTGTGTTAGATATTAATTGAAGGCTATGAATTGAATGTAATGTTATGTAATTCATGTTTTTATGATGATATTACCCTAAATTATGTATAATTACTATGGAATTAGGGTTAAGTCTTGAATGGGGCCTTCAAGGCTATGAGGAGATGATATCAATGTGATTCTTTATGTATTGTTGAATGTACTTTCTTAATTCATGTATGATGAAGTTGGATGATGGTTCCCTCTTTCCTCTAACCCTAGTTGGTAATTGAGCATGTTATGATGAGATGCAATGCAAGTATGAATGTTGTGAGATGTTGGTATTATTGTTGTTATGTTGAATTGAAGGTAATTCATATTAACACAATATGAATATGCTATGAGTAAAGGTGTTATGTGAAAGGCTTTCTCACATATGTACACACACATGAATGAATGAAGTTATTGACTAATGTAAATCGAGTTCGTTGAGCAAGTAAGACTCGATCTTGCAGCACACGGGCACGAGTCTCCTTATATAAAGCAAATTCTTGGGTTAGGGTGAAATCCGGAGATCTACGAAGGAACACTAGCTATATGCTTAACACATGCAAGTCGAACGTCTACGATGCAAATAGGGGGCAAGAAAACTCTATGGAAAGATGGTGGTTTAATTCGATGTTGTTTAAGAAGGAGTTCGAACGCAGGTGTGGGCTAAATAAATCAATGGGCAGTCTTGGTCACTAATGTAATGAATGTGAGTCTCTTGAAAGGTTTTCTCAATTGTACTATAAACTAGTCTATGTTATGCATGGTATGATAATGTGAAAGGTCATTCTCACATGATGAAGGTTCTTGATGAAAGGTGAATTACTTAGATTGTAATGATGTTATACCTAATGTGTTGTTATGGTGTTGATGACCTAGTTTCCTCATCCTTAACCCTCTACACTTGAATTAGCTATGAAGTATGTATGTATGTTATGGTATGATTGTTATATGATTGAAAGGTAGTTCTCATGATTATAATGTAATGTAAAGTGAAAGGTTTACTCACTTGCTAAGTGTTTCTAAGGTGAAAGGATTGTTACTCACTTAAGAACACATATGAGCTATTATGGTAAGATGTCTACATAAGAGTCTAGTAAAGGCTAATGTGAACTTATGTGATGACTAAAGATGATTACAAAAGGGAATTAGATGCTTAGCACCGAAAGGGCATGTAAATGAGATGGGGGTCTCACGTTTAGTAAGTCCGGCTCCCCACATAGGTTTCCTCATGTTTAGCAAGTTCGGATTACCCACGGTATGTGTTGTCTCATGAGATGGAAATCCCCACATTTAGTAAGTTAGGATTTCTAGAAGCAATCTCCTTGACCCTTAACTATGTGCCCACATAGGACTCTAGCTTAGTGGATCCACCTAGATAGCTATGTATGAATGGTTACACCTTAGGCAAGTGTTAACCCTATCTTTTCGGTGTGGGAGTAGAACACCGGATTCCATGTAGCTCTCATGGTCTATGTCGGTTATTGAAATATTTCCCTAATGTAAAAGTAAATGAAGGTATGAAAGGTGTGAACTCTTACTAGGGCTTTCTTAAGGGTTTCTACATAGTGTAAGCGAGGGTATGGAACTTCTCTTGCACATTGCACTTGTGGGATCCTAAGGGATGGTTGTAGTAGTGTTCTCTTATGATTATGATGATTATGACTTATGTATATTGAAGTTATGTTATGTATGATCATTATGAAGATGGTTTACCTATGATATGGACTATTTGAATTATGACTAAGAAGTATGATATGAACATGTTGTATGAACTATGACTTAATGGTGTTGTTCTATCTTATTATGAAGATTATGAATAATGCATGCTTTAATTGTATTATGTTAATGATTGACTTTTCTTGATATGAACTAATGTTGTGAATGCCACCTTACTATGTATATGACCTATGGATAAGACTAATGTATGATAAGTATAGCATGGTGATCCAAAGGTAATACTTAGTGTAAGTAGGACTATGGACCCTACCTATGCATTGCACAAGTAGAACCTACGGTTACTTATGTGATTACTCTATTATGATGCAATGACCTTGATGTTAACTATGCATGAGTGTTATGTCTTGTAATGAGTGATATGTGCACTATTACTATGATTAGAGACTATGCCTATGGTGATGTTTATTACCCTTGTGCTTTGATGAACTATATATGAGTTGTTTATGACTTATGATTCTTCAACTCTTTCAAGAAGATGTTCAAAAGTGCATAAAGCATGGTTTCAACTAAATGTCCTTTTTAAGCATGTTTAATGGTTTTTATGCATGGCTTCTCTACTTAGTACGTGTGTTGTACTAACCCATATTTCTTCTACATTTTTACAAAGAGTAGGGTTTGGTGATGTGATGTCTTATGCTTGGAAGTTAGGTTTCTAAGGAGCTTGGGAATGAAGACTTGGGGAGTCCTCATAGTTTCAAGGATGAACCTACCTTGTACTCTTATGTCATTATGTCTCTATGTTTTATGTCTTTAAACTTGTGTAAGGGCCGTGTCCCTAAGTTGTTATGAAAGAGTTGTTATTCTAAATATTATAGATGATTTGAGACATAGTGTTATAGACTCTCTCTTATTTTATGAAGACTTCGATTGTAAAAGAAAAGTTTTAAATTTTCCGCTATTTTCATATGCTTTAATGTTCATGATATGCTAAGGGCTTGTATAAGACCTCCGAGAGGTCGAGTACGCCGTGTAACGACTAGGGGGTGCTCTCGGGTCGTTACAGTGATTGGGTTATCGTTGATCCAGCTCGAGAGAGTGAATCTAAATTCAATCCTACCAATCTAGCTTGAGAGAGTAGATTAATTAAGGTTTTAGGTTGTTTACATTGTTATGCTTGTCGAGGTTCGAGAGAACTCGCTTGAATTGTAATGGTCGATCGAGAGATGGCTATTACATCTATAGTCTAGCCTACTTACTAAGATTTAGTGAATTTCAGTAATTGGTAATCACCCGTATAGAGAAATTGGTAATTAGTGGATGACATCCCCAAGGATCCCTCTCTACTTGATTACTCCCTTGTTTTCGTAGTTTTTAAAGTTGTTACTTGACAAACCTAATCCCCCCATCTGAAATTTATTTTCAACCCCTGGAATTTACTTTAATTGGTTTTGATAATGTTTTCTTGTACAAACGATTAGAGCACTTTCTTTACTTTGTAATTGAATTCTATTACTTATCACTCCATGTGGGTCAACCCCAACTCTTTGTTGGGTGTATACTGGATTGCGACCGCCTACACTTAGAATTGGATGAAGTGTAGTTGAATGTTATCAGGGAGCTCGAAGTTTATTGATCGTCATCATATATTATATGTATGACTCAATTTTCTTTCAAATGAAGTCGGTTCTTCTTCAACTACCTCACAGTCTTAAGATAATTTTTGTGTTCTTCACTTCTTCTTAGCTATGAAATATATCAGAATATGATCAATAAACACTATCAAAAATTTGTTCAAAAACAACTTGAAAACCTTATTCATTAAGCCTAGAACAAATTATACTTTATGTATTATAACCAAAAACATATCATTGTTGTACAAATAATGATATAAACAAACAAATTAAAAGTAGTTCACATCAGAGAAAATTGTTGTCTATTGAAGAGGGTTCAATAGTCTGTGTAGATTGTTGAAGTTAGAGATTAGAATTAGTTCCTAAATTTCAAATGTTTGTAATCTGAATAATTGTTGAGACTCGTTGTTTTAATAAAATTGAGACAAATCCTACCATAGTGTAGGTCATGAGTTTTTGTCTTTATGAGCTGACTATTTTTTACGTAAAAAATACTATATTGTTATTTTTATTTTATCTTTTATAAAGTCAATGTTAGAAGTGCATAAAACATCAGGATAAAATATACATTGGGTAGCTAATTATTTAATATATTTACCTTTCTTTTTATAACCACGATAAGCTCACTAGCTAGTACATATCAATAATTGGGAGATTAAAATTGCTATTTACTTTGCCTCATTTTATACAGTGTAATTTTTTTAATTGGTAAAAAAAAATCTTATATTTTCTTGTTTAGACACAATGTTAATTCAAATTTATTTTAAATAGATATTTATAAATATATTGATAACTTATTTTAGATCATAAATTTTCATATTCAGTCATATACTATCACTTAGTATAGTATATAGAGAGAGAGTATTATTTCCGACAACAATAATTGCATAGAGCATTTGAATTGTGCCACGACAATAGTTGAGTTGTACACATGAGTGTATCTAGTGGGTGTTCCGTGGGTTCACGTGATCAACCATATCTTCCATCTCTAGATCATATAGAGTAGAGTTATATTTTTTTTTAAAAAATACTTAAATATAGATGTGTGAATCGACATTCAAAATATCATATAATGCGTCAATGTTTGGGTACACTTTTCTAAGTGAGGTCAGAAATTTAAATCTTATATCGTTAATTTGTAATTTTTATTTTATGTGCAAATGGATGGTTCTACACTATTGTTGTCAAGTTTCTTTCAAATGAAGTGTTAGTGTAAAGTGTTAATGATAAACAACCTATTTTTTCAGGACAATAATCGTCATCAAAAAGGAAAAATCAAGAATGAATCATGGATCCCTAATCAATCAATTGAAGATTATTAATCAAGGATCTTAATTGATAAAATATCAATCAAGGATCCAAATGAAGATCCTCAGAAATCACAAATCACAAAAGGTGCCAATCAAGGAAGATCTTGACTCAAGGAACTGTCCAAATTAAGATCCTTAGAAAGCACCGATCACAAACGAAGCTAATCAAGGAAAGATAAATATCTAGACATCCAAACACTGATGGATACAACGACTACATTACAATCAATATTCAATCAAGGAAGACTGAAGATGTCAAACATACACTCAATCAAGGAAGCTTAAGTTTCAAGGATAAACTGAAGAATTCAACGGCTACAATCAAAACTCAATCAAGGAAGCTAGAAAAGAATCAAGACTAATAATCTGCCTTGAGCTGTATTCTTTGGTTGTCATCTCTTCACAGGAAAGATTCAATACTCCAAACACTATAAATGAAAGGTCGATTGCTGGAAGCAATTGTACAAGAAGTTTGAATCATCTCGCATTATCTACTCTACTTTTAACAAATACTGTATTACTTAGTTCTATTGTGTAAAAAAAAGAGAAGAGAGAAAAATATTGTTGGTAAGGCTTTTGTATCAGAACAAAAAGATTGAAACTAATCACTAAGTGTAATCAGTCTACACTTATCTCTATACTCACACCAAAGGTTACGAAGGCTTGAAGAGAACATACTTGCATCCCAAGGGGACTGGACGTAAGATTCACATTGCATCCCAACCTGTATATAAACTTTGTGTGTCAATTTTACTTTCAAGTTTTTAATTATACTTCTCTGCTAGCTACAGTCAACTAAGAGACACCTAAGTCGACTACTCAAGAAGAAAATCGAAAAAAATAGCAATTCACCCCCCTCTTGCACTTTCAATTGGTATCAGAGCCTTGTCTCACGAAAATTTGTCTAACAACGGGTGAGAAAAAGATCATGGCACAACAAATCATGGGCGCACTATTTCAAGAAGGAACCTCTCAAACAAGACCTCCTTACTTTAATGGAAAACACTTTTCACATTGGAAAGTGAGAATGGAAACCTCCATAAAATCCTATGATGTGAAAGTTTGGAGAGTGATCAAGCTTGGGGACATTCCTATCACAAAAAGTTTAGATGAAAGTCAATCCTCCACTATTCCAAGCTTGGAGAACTACACAAATGAACAAATGGAGATTATACAAATAAACTCCAAAGCAAAAAATGTTCTTTATAATGCTATCAGTGGTGAGGAATATGAAAAGATATCTTGTTGTGACACTGCCAAAGATATGTGGGATAAACTGGAAGTTACCTATAAAGGAACTGATAAAGTCAAAGAAACCATCATCAGTTTGCTAGTATATGAATACGAACTTTTTCAAATGAAGGAAGGAAAAAAAATCAAGAGCATGTTTGCTCGACTAAGTAAGATCATTGGAGAACTAAAAGCTTCAGGAAAAATATATCCTCCCATAGAACATATACGAAGAGTTCTTCGAAGCTTGCCACCTCAATGGCATGCCAAAGTAGTTGCTCTTGAAAGCATGAATTTAAACACCCTAACCTATGATGAGGTGAGGGGAGATTTAATAGCTTTTGAGAAAACTCATCTTAACAAAAAAGGCCAAGAAGAGTCCAAAAGGAAAATTGTGGCGCTCAAAGCAAATCTGGAAGACAAAGGAGAAGAAGAACTAGCAGAAGATGAAATTGCCTTAATTACCAGATCAGTGATGGATTCCTTCAGGAAATCTAGAAACAATAGAAGAGGAAGAAACTTTGGAAAGGGAAAGTATACCACTGATCAACAAAGAAATGATGGAAAATGTTATGAATGTGGAAAGTATGGTCACATAGCTAGTGAATGTCCAGAAGTAAAGAAAAATTACTCCAGAGGAAACCAAAAGAACAAAGCACTAAGCAACTGGAGTGATGAAGACAACTCTGAATATGAACAAGAAGAAATTGAAAACATTTGCTTATGGTTGTTGGAGAATCAAGCACAGAGGTATGTAATAATTGTAATGATTTGAAAAACTTGTTAGATCGTGCTGTGACGGACTTTAGTAGAATTTTTTCTGACTTTTGAAATCTTCAAAGTGAAAAAAGGAATTTGGAAATAAAACTGGAAGTTAAGTGAAGTTGAAAAGGATCTCCTTCATGAAGAAATTCACGAATTAAAAATTGCTCTTGAGAATTCCCTAAATAAATCAAACTCTTCAAAAAAAATCCTCTAAAAAGGTCTCTAGCACCAAAAATTCTTCAAATGGAAATTACTTTAGCTGCAACCAGTCCTATAAGTCGACTGATTCAAGAACTAACAGTAATAATTCCACTTCAGAAGAATATACTCCAAAATCTTGCAATTATTGCGGGAAGATTGGACATATGTCATATAACAACAGGTTTCGAAATCACAACTCATCTAGATGGGTTTGGAGACCCAAAAGAACTCCAAATAACCTTAACCTTGAAGGACCCATAAAGGTTTGGGTACCTAGGAGGAGATAATAATATTGTTTTGCAGGAACACCGCAAGAAAACAAAAGGAAAGTGGTATCTCGATAGTGGATGTTCAAATCATATGACGGGAGATAAAAATCTGTTCAAATCTGTTGCTGAATACAAGGGAGGAAACATTCGTTTCGGTGATAACTCAAAAGGAACAGTAATTGGTATTGGTACAATTTCTTTTAATGATTCCTGTGATATCTCAAATGTTTATCTAGTGACAGGACTTAAATACAATCTATTGAGTATTAGTCAACAATGTGACTCAAATATAGAAGTCCATTTTCAAAAGAATCGATGCGTGATAAAAGATTCATCTGGAAATAATCTACTACAAGGAAGCAGAGAAAAAAATGTATACATTCTTGATATGTAAAAAACAATGGAGAACATATATGTCTATCTTCAATGACTGATGATACCTGGATTTGGCATAAGAAACTTGGCCATGCAAGCATGAGACTGATGGAGAAGCTAGCTAAAAATGAATTAGTAATTGGGTTACCTAAGTTGGACTATTCAAAAGATCACATCTACGACGTATGTCAATTGGGTAAGCAAACAAGAAACTCATTTTCTGGCAAGGATATTGTCTCCACAAACAAACCCCTACAACTCCTACACATGGACTTATTTGGACCTACCAGAACAGCCAGCATCGGAGTTAAAATGTATTCTTTTGTAATAGTTGATGATTATTCTCATTTTACCTGGGTTATGTTTTTATCTCACAAGGATGATACTTTAAAAAAATTGAGTTTTTTTGTGAGAAAGTTCAAAGAGACAAAGGTTATTATATTTCATCTATAAGAAGCGACCATGGAGGAGAATTCGAGAACAACTTGTTTGAAAAGTTCTGTAATGAGAAAGGCTATACTCACAACTTCTCTTCACCTCGATCACCTTAACAAAATGGAGTTGTGGAATGAAAGAACAGGACATTGCAAGATATGGCAAAACAATGATCGTTGAGCACTCTCTTCCACACAAATTTTGGGTAGAAGTTGTAAGTACAGCCTGTCATGTGCTGAATAGATGCTTAATCAGACCCATTCTGAAAAAGACTCCCTATGAATTGTGGAATGGTAAGAGACCTAACATTGGTTACTTCCATCCATTTGGGTGCAAATGTTTTATTCACAACAATGGCAAGGATAATATTGGTAAGTTTGATTCACGAAGCGATGAAGGTATATTTCTTGGCTACTCAAACTCTAGTAGATCTTATTGAGTTTTTAATAAGCGTACTTTACATATTGAAGAATCTATTCATGTTGTTTTTTATGATTCTAACAAATTTGTTGAGGTAAGAGTAAACACATATGATCAAGAGAGTCAAATGTCTATATCAACTCAAAGGGAAATAAGTAGTACTAAACAGACAACTGTAGAAGAACTTTCCATCGAACCTATAGTCGAATCTGTTCCAAATGAATGGAGAAGCGAACCAAATTATACAAACAAATTTATTATTGGAAATCCAAGTAAAGGTATGAAGACTCGAGCATCAAGAAGAAATGAGACACAAGTTGCACTAATCTTTCAGCTAGAACATAAGAAACTAAAAGAGGCTCTCTCAAATAAACATTGGATCAAGGCCATGAAATATGAACTAGATCAGTTCGACAAAAATCAGGTTTAATGGGTATACAGAAACAAATTGAATGAATCTGGAGAAGTGATCTGCAACAAAGCCTGTTTAGTGGTTCAAGGTTACTCTCAACAAGAAAGAGTCGACTATGATAAAGCTTTTGCTCCTGTAGCAAGGTTAGAATCTATTCGTTTACTTCTAGCTTTCGTTGCTCATTAAGGTTTTGAATTGTTTCAAATGGTTGTGAAAAGTTCTTTCCTAAATGGTTTTATTGAAGAAGAAGTTTTTGTTAAACAACCTCCTGGGTTTGAAAATAAAAATGTTCCCTATCATGTTTTCTAGCTTTCAAAAGCTCTGTATGGTCTTAAGCAAGCACCTCGTGCTTGGTATGATCGTCTCAGCAACTTTCTTTTAAATCATGGATTTACTCGTGGAAAAATTTATACAACTCTTTTTGTTAAAAGATCTCCTCTGAGAATCTTATTATTCAAATTTATGTTGCTGACATTATTTTTGGAAGTGCTAATATCTCCTTATGTGAAGAATTTTCCATACTTATGCAAAGTGAATTCGAAATGAGTATGATGGGCGAACTAACCTTTTTCCTCGGACTACAAATCTATCAATCCGAGAAAGGTACATTCCTTTGTCAAACTAAATATTGCAAAGAACTCATTCAAAAATTTGGCATGGAAAACTTCAAGTCATTAGGCACTCCCATGATTTCCACTTGTTCTCTTGACAAAGATGATTAAGGTAAGACAATCAATGAGACTAAGTATAGAGGTATGATTGGGTCTTTACTCTATCTTAGTGTCAGCCGACCAGACATCATCTTCAGTTACAACACAGTAAACACACATATACAGAATATGCAATTCAGTTATCATTTCAAGAGCAGCACACAGTTCCCAATATCAACGACAATTAGACATAAATGTATAATCACAGTGGTCCTCTCATGGAACCCATACCCAAACTGTTAGTGTGTTAAAATGTGACACCCGATCTAATATACATGTGTCAGAACGTGACACCAGTTCCAATATATGTGTCAAAATGTGACACCCGATCTAATAGATATATGTCGGAATGTAACACCCGATCCAGACAGCATAACTAAAATCACAATGACACCCATAATGAACAATACTCATAGTCATACAATGGGTTCATGTCATGTAATTATTCATATACATATACTCATTTGCATTAGATTTGGTTTACATTTCTTATTCCCATACATGCATGCATACAAAGAAGCAATTACCAGCATATATCACACAAACAGAAAATCAACTCATCACCTACCTCGAATCCAAGCTTGAATCCTCCTAAGACACTTGAGTCTTCCCTTTCCGGATTCTTTCTACTTGTTCTTGGTCTAAAACAAGTAATTTAACGCAAAAATCAATAAACAAGGCCTAATTTACCCAGATAATAAAAAATCTATAAATCCATGGCTATCCCAAGATCCTATTATTCAATTAGGGCTTTTCCCACCATTAACTTTAGGACAAAACCTTCCCTCAATGCTAATTACCCAAGAATCTAAGTTCTACGGATCGAAAAATAGATTAGGGAAGTAATAATCTTACCTATTGCGCTAGAAGTCGTGGAAATCTGTCAAGAAATAGCCCTGGGTCGTCTCTTAGCTCTCAAGAATGAAGGTTTGCAGAAAATAATGAATTTGGGGTTTTTCCCCGATTTAAGTCGCGACTGTCCCACCACAGTGGAACCCAACCCACCACAGCGGCCCCGCCCTGGCGGAACTAACCCCGCTCTGGCTGATTGCACGGAGACAAAAAATTGGAATTTGAGTTCCAAACTCCCATTTCACAACACACCTTCAAACCTTGACGTTCTAAAATTACCCATTCACTCTAAAATTAGTTTCGAGAGTTCTATTGGCTCGAATTTAATTTCGTAAAGTTGTACGGGCTCCTTAACATCTTAGCTATCTACTCATGTAATTAAATTCATAATTATATCCCCCATTATTTACCATATTTTCCTAGACCGCACTTGACACAAATTTCATCCAAATATGGACTAGGCTAGAAATTTCCAAGTCACTACTCAAAAGTGTTCTGGCCCCAATTCTTTCCCCATTGGCTTTTCTATAACGATGGGAACAGGTCGTTACAATAGATACCAATTTACCCATCACTCGTCCCTGAGTGACAAACTAGGAAAAACTGGCTAAGGTAAGAGTAGAGTAGTACCTGAATCGTGGAACAACTCGAGATACTTGTCTCGCATGTCCTTCTCGGTTTCCCAAGTAGCTTCCTCAACCTGACAATGCTTCCATTGAACTTTCACAGACTTAATCTTCTTGGTCCTCAGCTTCCGGACATCACGATCAAGAATTGTAACCATTTCCTTTTCATACTGAAGGCTTTGTCTAACAGAACTGACTCTCATTTTATGATGTAATCCCCGTCCCCATGATACTTCTTCAACATGGACAAATGAAACACTGGATGAACTCCAGATAAGCTAGGAGGTAAGACTAACCTATAAGCCACTGTCCCTACACAGTCAAGGATCTCAAATGGTTCAATGCATCGAGGACTAAGCTTCCCCTTCTTGCCAAATCTCATCACCTTTTTTATGGGTGACACTTTAAGAAGAACTTGTTCACCAGCCTGAGATGACATGTCTCTTACCTTACGGTTTGCATACTTTTTTTGTCGACTCTAGACTGCTAAAAGCTTAGATTGGATGCTTCTCACCTTATCTTAAGCATCTTTCACCAAATCAACCCCCTAAGGGTTTCACATCTCCAGTCTCAAACCAACTAATTGAATACCTACACATCATCCCATACAATGCCTCAATGAAGTCATCTGAATACTCGAGTGATAAATATCGTTGTATGTAAACTTAACTAACAACAAAAGCAATTCCCAATAACCACCAATGTTGATTGTACACACGTCTGCAACATGTTATCAAGGACATTAACGCATATCATCAGGACAAATCCTTTCACACTTAAGCATAAAATTCCAAAGCAATACTCGCAATAATTAGAAGTGAACCTGAACCAACCAACACACACTCATAATACCAAACAATCATAGTCTTAACGACATCTCCATTCCACAACATAATTCCCATGAGCTTAAGTTATAAAAATTTGATCTTTAGACATCAGATACTCATCGAGGAATATGTCCAAGCATACAAACCCCCTAACAGCACTATTGAAATGCTAGATTTAGCAATTGTGATTGTAGATTACCCTTAAGAATAGTAGAATTGGACCCAATGATCCCGACATTCTACCAAGAGAACATCGCAGGATCAGTACACCTGATCCACTACTAAGGATCCACCCACAAAAGTGAAAACACATATGGGCATAGCTAGTGAATCATACTCACAATCATGTACAAAATGAAATAAATGGTCACGTAAGAATTTACGGAATAATTATTGAATAGCACTAAAGGTTTTCTTCCTAAAGAGTCGATACCAACCCTTTCCATTCAGTTGACTCCACATACTCTTCACATCAATCCACTGAAACCCACACTCTGCCAATTTACCTTACTATAAATTAACACTTTAAATGAAAACCTTTCTTAGGTACTGTCATGACCCAGACCATTGTGATTGGCACCCACACCAAGCCTCCGTTGGGAGAACCATTATTACAACCCAGACTAAACAACTTAACCAAAAACTATGCATTTAAAGATACGGAAGCAGGTTTAAATGACAATAAAAATATGGAGTTCCCATAAACTCCAAATGTTTAAACAAATAACTTAACCAAAACTAATGCCGAAGTTTTAACCCTTAGAACCTGAAAGTCAATGTACCAAAACTCTACTAACGACAAGTCTAAGAACAATGGGTACAACCCCGAAACTAAACAAACACCTAAAACAAATAGTCTGAGTCTGAAAAGAGTGAACTTAAATAAGAAAGATCCATGGCAGCCTGAAAGAACTGGCTCACCCTTGAATCTGATCACGCTCAACAGTCACCTAGCTGAGGTCTATCAATAGCCGTCTGCAGATGCCCTGTACTCAACAAAGAACAAGCAAGTGCAGTATCAGTACATAGCCACAATGTACTACTAGGATCACGCGGCTATTCCAATAAGTGAAACACATGCAAGTAACCATAACATTATAAAACATGCATATACCGAACATATACAATATCAATATCACTTACGAACAACAGAGCATTTCACAATTTTCAAGATATACAATTGGGTTATCATTTTAGAGCAACAAACAATCTTTCAACCTCAATCACCATTAGATATGAACGTAATCATCACAAGTAGATACACAACACAATTCAGTGGTCCTCTCACGAAACTCAATTCAATGGTCCTCTCATGGAACCCAAACCCAAACTATTAGTGTACCGATTCGTGGTACCCGATCCAAGTTAGTGTGTCGTACGTGACACCTGATCCCATGTTTATGCTGGAACGTGGCAACCGATCCCATTTTTATCTCAGAACGTGGCAACCAATCCAAGTTAGTGTGTCGGAACGTAACACCCGATCCATTCAACAAACCACAATCACAATCACAATGTATATTCTCACAATCATACAATAAGAACTGATTCATGGCATACAATTATTCAATTATCCTTATTTACGATTAGGGTATTCAATAATGCAACATTCGCATACATACATGCATTATAACGAGCAATTACAAAGATATATCACACGAACATGAAATCGCAACCATCACCTACCTCGAAACAAGCTTGAATTCCCTAAGAAACTTGATTCTTCAATTTCCAGATTCGTTCTGCCTGTTCTTGGTCTACAAACAATTAATTTAACATGGGAATCAATAAACAATAACTAATTACCCGAATTACTAACACTTTTATCAACCTTAGGTCATACCCAGGATCCCCATACCTAGATTGGGGCTTTCTCCACCATAATTTCCAGATCAAAACCTTTCCCCATCAATAATTACCCTCTAGATTACGTTCTACGAATCAAAAAATAGATTCGGAGAGTTAAAATCTTATCTTTAGCCTCGAGAATAGTGGAAAACTGTCAAGAAAACCTCTGGGTTCGTTCCTTAGCTCTCAAGTTTGAAAATTGCAGAATAAAATATTTTTGGGGTTTATTTCCGACTTTAACTCGCGTCTACCCCGCCATGGCAGCACTCACCCCGCTATAGCGGTCCCTCCTTGGCGGCAGAAATCCTGCCTCAACGGCTTGCACAGAAATAGTGAACAAAATTAATAATTCCAAAACCCAATTTCACAACACACCTTCAACCAACGACACTCAGAAACTACATGTTCACTCTAAGATCAGTTTCGGTAGTTCTACGCACCTGAATTCAATTTCGTAAAGTCATACGGATTCCTTAATTTCTTAGCTATCTACTCATGCAATCAAATTCCTTATTAAATCACCCAATCATTACCAGATTTCCCTAGAATCACATGACTCCGATTTCATCCAAATTTGGAATAGGCTAGGAAATTTCAAGTTACTACTCAAAAGTTTTTCTGGTCCAATTCTTTCCCCATTGGCTTTTCCATAACGATGGAATCAAGTCGTTACATGTACTTAACAATCAATAGTGATAAACTTTATGACTCAACCTAGGTGTAAGTCCTTTCAAATTCTCAATACCTGATACAATTGATCATTTCTCACCTTGCCAATTCACAACTTGATAAAATATATCACCACGAATGTAGACTTACCATAAAAAAAATTTGAATTGTAAATTCAACTATATAACACAATCCCCGTATCTATCAACATTAGCTTGTACCTTAAAGATTTTTATGAATTCATGGATCTTCGCTTATCATTGATCGCGTATCCATCGATCTTACAATATCTTTTGCTAAAAATTCAATCGTACTCATTACTAAACTCTAAAACAAAAACAAAGCACTTATCATCACACTCGAGCTAATGTCTATACACTCCTTTCTCAAGTCTTTTCCAATAGTTTTTAACCAATTTGATGGATCTGTGACACTATTACCATAGCCACAGCAAACGAATGAATTCACGCATCACTAAACCCAATAATCTACCCCTCTGAAAATTCCTCTTTAGCCTTGGCAATCAAATAAAATATTCTTGTTCTCGCCTCTCTCTAAAGGTTATACTACATCCCACTATTATGACTCTAGCTCTTTTAAATTCTATTCGAGTGGTGTCCCACCATCTCTTAAAACCTTCTATACAACCACATTACTCCCTAAATATTAGATTCTCGCAAGTCGTAATTACTATACAAAATTTGCTTAACCAACAATCTTATATTATATAGTTGCATCCCATCACAATCCATCACGAGCTCTTGTTACCATTATGCTCAGTCAGCCCTGGCTGTCACTACGAAGTCAACCTTTTCATCGACATGCCACCTCAAACTCCGGTGCACCCATCAAATCAAAGGACTAACCCAATTTTATACGTACTTTCTTACTACAATCTTCAACTGCCTTCACTCAAGTATACTAAATGGGACTTTCTTTATCCATAAGCTTGTCATTCCAATATCAATCCACTCCTTTATGGCTTCAGATATAATCACCAGTCCTCATACTACCATTTTTCTTCTTTAACAAATAAGACAGGAACACCCCACGGGGAAGCACTAGGACAGATGAAGCCTTTATCAAGAAGCTCCTGGATTTGAGCTTTAATCTCTCTCAATTCTGTCGGAGCCATGCGATAAGGAGGAATGGAGATGGGGTGAGTGTCAGGTTCCAAGTTAATGCAGAAATCTATATCTCTATCCAGAGACATACCAGAAAAATTGATAGAAAATGCTTCCTTGAATTCAGACACTACATGAATATTCTCAATAGAGGGAGGCTCAACATCAACCTCCCGAATATGAGCCAAATACTCCAAATACCCCTGCCCCACCAGTTTCCTATCCCGCACGAAAGATATGACCTTCACTAGCATAGGCTTGTACACCCCTTCCTACTCTAACCTTTACCTACCTGAAATCTCTAGAGTTACCGACTTAGCATTACAAGTAAGCACAGCATAATAGGGGGACAACCAAGTCATTCCTAAGATTATATCAAAGTCAGTCATATCAAGAATCATCAAATCAACCCAAGTCTGAAAACCCATAAACAGTACATGACAAGTACGATATACCTGACTATGACTGACTCTCCAACTGGGGTAGAAACATGGATGGGGGCATCAACCACATCACAAACCACATCAAATTCCAAGGCAAACTGAACTGATACATATGAGTAAGTAGAACCCGGATCAAATAAAATAGTAGCCATTCAGTCACAGAAAAGAATAGAACCTGTGATCACTACATCAGACACCTCAGCCTTGGTCTTGCCCGAAAAGGCATAAAACTGAGCCATATCATCTTGACGGGCAACCTCTTTTCCTGGCGGCACTGCTCCACTACCTACATTACCATTTCCCGGCCTCCACGGCCTCATTGATTTCCTTCTCATATGCCCAGGTTCTCCACAATTGTAACACATTTAATAACTTAACCAAGTAAGCATCATTGCTATTGTAGTAGTCGTATCATGACCCTCTTTGATATACACTCAATCAAGGAAATCGCATTAGAGATTCTAACCTCAATTGTCACAACATAATTTCATGATTTTCTAAGTAACCCATACATTTTATGACAACAATACTAATTGCATTTTTCAAAGTAATGTTGTTCATTATCTAGCATTCCCTTACAAAAACTTCTTGACTGTTGTCATCTTGGCAAAGTCTTTTCACTTCACCCCCTTCTACCTCCGTCACAAAATCAACCACTTCCTGAAAATATTTTTCTAAAGCAGACACCTATAAGCTTGAATCTGCAAATATGACCTTATTCCCTTCACAAAACGACAAAATTGCTCTTTTAGACTGAAGCAAAGTGGAGTACCATATTGGGATAAAACACAAACTTTTGCCTTAAAGGTTGCAACAAATATATTATGTTGCTCTATATTCAGGAACTCATCTCTCCTCATATCCCTCAAAGTTCAGGGTATATACTTCTCCATAAAGAAAACTATAAAATGTTTCCCAAGTCATGAGTAGTGCATTTACTAGTCGGCACTCAACATGAGGCCACCACCACATTTTGGTGTCTCCCTTGAACTAATATATCATAAACTCAATGCCAAATCACTCTAACCTTATCCATCTTATGAAGCAGCCCATGACAATCAACAAGAAAATCATAAGAATCTTCAGATTCAGTACCCATGAAGAATGAGGTTTCAACCTTTAGAACATAATAAAAATCTCATGTTTGTCACTATTCATTACATGCCAACATTGAATTGGGGAAACATATTTATTTGGAAGGACGCATCTTTTTTTGCTAGTGTTGATGTTACCACTTCTGTTGCTTTAGTTCGGACCTAGAGTGAAGGAGGAAAGATACCAATTTGTATCACCTAGATACCAATTAGATTCAAGTAATAGCATGAAAGAAAGAAAGAAATGAGTTTTCCTAAAGTCCTATAGCCGCTCGAATAAAAGTACAGACGTCTCTATACCGTTCCACAAGTCTCTACTAGACTCGTTTTGGTACAATGAGATCAACAAACCTATGACTCTTGATACCTACTTATTCACGACTCAGACCGTCGTGATTGGCACCCACACTAACCCTCTTGTGGGAGAACCATTACTACAAGTCAACTAAGCAGCTTAACAAAAACTAGAACATTTAAAGATATGGAAGAAGGTTTAAATGTCTAAATAAATAAGGAGTTCCCATAAACTCCAAAAGTTAACAAAAACAACTACCAAAACTATTGCGAAAAACAACTCCTAGAACCTGAAAGTCATTGTACCAAAAACTCTAATTTCAACAAGTCTAAGAAAAAGGGGTACAACCCCAACCAAGCATAAGAAATATCTAAAAACGCAAGTCTTAGTCCAAAGAGAATGGACTAAACAAAAATGGACCCATAGAAGCCTTGAAGAACTGGTTCACCCTTGAATCCGGTCTCGATCAGTTATCTCCTAGCTAAGGTCGATCAGTAACTGCCTGAAGATACCCTGTACTCAACAAAGAACGAGCAAGGGCATTATCAGTACACAATCACAGTGTACTGGTAGGATCATGCGGCCACCACAATAAGAGAAACATAAGCAAGCAATTACAACACAGTAAACACACATATACAAAATACGCAATTTAGTTATCATTTCAAGAGCAACTCAACTCAAGGACCTTCATGGGTAACATATAGTAGTCCCATAATTAGGAATATAATCTCAAAAGGATTAGGAACTCAATAATCAAGAACTAAGAACTTGAAGATATTATTCCTCTCAAATATACTCAAATTATAGAGTTCATGCGGAATTTATGGGCATGAACGACTCAACTCAAGGGTCTAAGTAACAATATAGAACGCATATGTACGACTCTTCTCATCCTGATACTTACTTCCTCAAAACTTAGCTCAAATCGATACTTGATCTCAAAGGATTCATAATTTAACTCAAAGACTTTCTTGAACTCTACTCCTAACTCTTCCTTGAATTTGAATTATGAATTCAAGGATCATGATTTGATATATAGGATTTCTCGATGATTAGATGTCGTTTGGATAATAAAAATCAGGAAGAGAGCGAAGACATGTTTTGTAAGAACAAATACGGAACGAAGAACGGAGGCGCAAAGAACTTAACGTCCCTGGCGCAGCAGTGGCGCGCCGCACCAGCCCTCAGTTGACTGAGGCAGATTTGGGGCGCACTGCAAGCGCAGGGCGCCAGTCCCTCAGGCGCAATTGGGGCGTGCCGCCCCAGCCATGTTCTAGAAAAATCTGACTAATTTTCTCTTAAATTTTCCAGCCCTACCTCGATTAAACTCAAATGATTTCCTCCAAATTATTTTAGATTCATATAATAAACACACTTAGGTCAAACCCCAATCAAAACCTACCAAAACAATCACTCATTCACAAGATCCTCACCTCAAGAACTCAACAAGACCTCATTAACAAGGAATGAAACTAAAACCTCAAGAACTCTTCAAGAACTTAAATCATTTAACCTCAAGAACGAAATTTCAGAAGAAAAATCACATGATTGGTGTGTGAGTGAACGAACCCAACACTATGAGAGCTTACATACCTCTTAAGGATAATACCCTTGGCAAAATCCTTCGAAGAATCGCGAAAATTTTGAATGCTCTTCCTTTTCTCCTCTTTCAACTCCTCTCAAAACCCTAAGCGTAATTTAGGAATAACTAAAACTGATTCCAATCAGTTTAGACCCCTAAAAGGTTAACAAAACTGATCTACGCTAGTGGGGTAAGGAAAAGACGAAAATACCCCTCATTAATTCGGGTAACTTTCCTTATTTGGACAGGCTGAAGTCAAATGGGAATATCCCCCTCATCCAAAATCAAAATTTAGCAAACTCGGTGGCGTTGGAAAGAGGACTCAAAGATCTTTCTTTTGATGTCTTATGGGTCTCCTAACTCATCTTGTATTGAAAGTTATGGTTGTTTGAAGTTGACCCAAAACTTAAAAGAACCTAGGAATGACTTGAATGAATTCTCTTTAGTTCTTCTTGGAACTCAAGGTGCTACATCTAGTGACCTTAACACTTAAAAAATTTAAATTCCTCAGTAAAATCTTACTCACAAAGAAGAATGGTTCAATTCTTAGCTCAAAAATTTTCCAGGGTGTTACAGTTTCGTTGACCTTAATTAATTAAAATCAATTAGGTGCCCTAACACGCCTTTAATTTGTTAGGTGACGACTCTTCTTTTAATCAAAACCTAAAAGAGTGGTCAAGTCGTTGCATTACCCGTTTTACGAAGAATAGAGTGCGACAGTTACCCAATGAATAATATGGATAAATATGGATACCAATTATTATAGTAGAGAACTTGTTAAAATCTTCTAAAGCAAAATCTTTTACTCTACTCCTTACCCCCCCCCCTCCACCCACCCAGCCAAAAATAATTAAAACTTTGTACTTTTTAAGAAAAATATTTTTATCACCAACACCCTAACCCGGCCCCCAAACCCCAGTAGTCCACTGCCCTAACCCCCCTCCCCACCCCACCCCCATCCCCCGCTCCTAAAAAAAATTAAAAAAATAAAATAAATATTTCTTACTACCTCCTACCATGACCCCGCAAGCCCGCTCCCCCCAACCACACGGCCTCACGCTTATCCCAAAAAAATGTAAAAAACAATTAGTTTGTTTTTTTTAAAAGAAAACATTTTAAAAAAAAAAAGTTTTTTTATCACCCTTAGCCGACCATCCACCCCCCCTCCCCTCTAATCCCTCCCCAAAATTTTTTATTTATATTTCAAAAAAAGAATTAGATTTTTCCCTTATCCCACCCACCTCCATCCCTACCCTGACTACCTACACCCCAAAAATATATTAATGTCATTTTTCTTTTTTTTATGAATGAACTTTTTTTCACCCATTTTATCCATTTAATTTCCATTTTTAAATGGGTAATATGAATTTTATTCATTTTTTCACCCATCTTAAATGAGTTACCAACTCATTTAGAATGAGTAAATTTGAATATGTAGTTGTATAAATTACTCATTCTGCCACTCTAATGATGATGAACTTTAGTATATCTCATAAATATAAAATATTATTCGATTGACCTTTAATTTTCTTTAGAATCATTACTTTGCTATTAAATATTGAAGATAATTTGTTAATGTACCACTCAAATTTTAAGCATTAATGATTTTATCGACCTTTGCTTTTCCTTAAGAGAGTGACTTCTAAATTATTTAATATTAAAACATATTGTTAAGTTTAAAATGTAAAAAAAAAAGGAGAAAAATAAATAAATGATCCTCTAGGTCATAGAGAGGTGTCACTTTGTCTATATCTAACTTTATATTATATATAGATATAGATAGAGATATTTCATTATATAAATATACAATTTATCAATATATATGTATAAATATGCACAACTAACTACTAAAATTAAAAACTATGAATATCTAAATGCATATTATATATAATAAAGAATATATATAATAGTGGGATGTTAAAGAATATCTAAATGCACATTATATCTAATAATATATTATTGTGGAAGGTTAAAAATTAAGTAATTGAGTATAAAGACTTTTTGAGATATTAAAAATAAAATAAATAATTAAATGAAGGAAAAATGGGCTAAAAGAGATTAGAAAAATTGGAGGTCAAAGAGAAATGACACATCACTTTTTTGTGGCCCTTTTTACCCTAAAGATAAAAATTTGCTCAAGTAGACCACATGACACAACTACCATATTTGAGAGATTTTTGAGAATGAACTACTCTAGACTTTTCCATGGACTTGTTTGACTAAAGATTAGTCTTTATTTAACAAACCTATGTAACACAAGTACTTATTTGTAGAGTTTAGGGGGGAAACTATTCTAATCTTTTTAAATATAGTGATTTGTCTAAAAAAACAAATCCTTGCTTAACCTTTGGCCTAAAATCAAATCTTTTAGGTGGTCACTATTGGCCTAAAATCAAATCTTTTAGGTGGTCACTATTGGCCTAAAATCAAATCTTTTCTTCATAAATTCACAAAGTTATTGTCATGTTTGTCCTAAACATCAACCTTTGCTCCAATATTGTTGTGATTTTAATATTTTCATGTATGATTTTAATATTTTCATGTATGATTTTAATATTTTCACTACGTTTTCTTACTTGTCCAATTATCCTTTAAAAGATCATTCTTTTATTCAATTGTTATCTTAATATCTCCCACAAAAGCAAAAGAATTCAAAAAAGACAAATTAAGTCTTTCTCCAGAGTAAAAGAACAAACCCTAGCTTTTACTAGTTCCCAAGAGGGAACAACAACATAAAATGAATTAACAAAAGTAATCACTTCAAAAGGAAAATATTTTCTAGAGAAAATATTTTCTTTGAAAAATAATTGGCTCTTTTATTTATTTGATATTTAATATGTAAATCAGAAAATATTATCCCAAAGCATTTATATGTTATCTAATAAAACACTATGAAGGCAAATTCCATCAATAACTATGCTCTCTATATATAACTAGGGTAGGGAAGCCCGTGGCAAGCACGGGCCCAATAGTCAAAATATTATGCGCGTAAAAGTGTCGTAATATTAATGAATCAAGGGTCAGGGCGTTTGTAGAAGATAGATAATATCATATATTATAATATGTACTATTAGAAATATTCAGAATATGTACAATAGACATCAGTATGATGTCGAGTTGAACGATTCGCACATACTAACTAATGGAATATAACAAAAATAATATACATGTTGCAGTATCATATTTAGAGGGCACTGCAGTTTGCTTGTCCATAGCTAACCTTCCTCATGAAATAAACCAGAGCATAGGGAGAGTCGTTCATTATATTGTCCCTATCAAAAGCAAAAGTGACAAAACGGTTTGAGGGAGTTCCTGCAATTACACAGTTTAAAGTATGTTAGAAAGTGCAAATATGGCAACAGATAGGAAAGTTATTTTAATATAGGGATAAAGTAGAAAGAAATGCATGGAATCATCATAAAAGTGATAGATTTGCTGGTAGACAGAAACCTCATTCCTATTGTTCCTACTGATAAGTTTGTATTAATGTGTAGGACATCTTAACAAAGTAGAATAAGAAAAATGTAGAAGAATGTATGCAGTGCAAGTTATCCAGAAAAACATGTAAATAGGCTTATATTGGAGTGTGAATTGATAAACACTAACGAAAGAGCAAAAGGAGGCTACAGTTTTATGCTATCACAAACACAGAGGAGACATAAGGATTTCTTTGACTGTGATTATGTTTTTTAGTGTTGAAAGGCAGTTTGCTTGGATGTCAATTGAGTTGTTGGAAGGAGTAGAAATAGCAAGGAGTAATAAATTCCTGTGAGTGTGCACAAGAGCTGCTGCTAACTGTGAAGTAATGCAGTGTGTGAATTGTTGTAACTAAAATATGCTAATTCAACAGTCAACATAAGATGAGGAATTAAAAAGAAAATGTTAACCAATTGATTTGAGCATGGATATGAACATGGATAGAGAGTTTTTAGCCCTGAATTAATGTGGGGCTTTGCAATGTTATGTCAGACATAAACATAAAAAAATTGTGAAATTTTAAAGGAGATAAGAGCAAGTGCGAAAGCAGCACTATAACATAAGTATGACGCTTACAATGTTTTACAGGAACTATATGGATACGTGTATAAAAGAAAGTAAACTACAGGTAAAAGTAGAGGCTTTTAGCAGGAATTTTTGAATTAATTGTAAATATGTGGAATTGGTAATCATTCTGAGCTATAGTTTGGTGTGAAAGGGAGATGTAGACTGACCTTTTAGACCTTTTTGGTTGGTGTGGGTGGTTCAATTTTTGGCGGTGCATTTGAAGAACCAGTTGCAGTAGTTGTTGCCATCACTTCTACCTCACTTATTTCCAAAGGTTTTATCTTTTTAGAAGTCCTATCAGTGGTGGTCTGTGGAGCATGTTGTTTTTCCGTTTAGGAAAGAATGGACAAAGTTGCATGTGTGGTATTTGAGCTGGCCCAAGATGACTTCCTTAGCTGAATTGCGAATACTTTGTTTGACAACATCTCATGGACATGAGTAAGAGACAATGATTGTCGCTGTAAATATAACAAGTTAGAATAAATAGTTTAGAACAAAGCATATATGGCAAACTGTTTGTGCTGAAGATATATGGTATTATGACAATAAGTGTGTTCAAGTAGCCAGTGGGAATGAGAGATAACCTTAGTGCAAGTTATGTCAAATATGTCTTCTGCTGTCATGGACAGTATTTTTTCTCCTAATTCAGCAGAGATAGATGTTGTGGTTGTAGCAGTATTGTCAATAAGATCAATTTGGAAGCTACAGCTGAAATGAAGGCAAGTTTCAAATATGTGTATAGTATATGCTATATTTTGTAGAAAGTGTAATTTAGAATTCAAAAGTATAGTACCGAGGCACTAAGGCTGTTTTCCGATTGCATTTTGAACAGTCAAAATCCTTTCTATCCTTTGTCCGCTTCTTCTGTTTGCATCCTGAGCATTCAAGCACGCAAAAGTCTTGGAATTCATCTAATACGGCCATCTCTGCTTCAACGTAGAATACTCCCATCTGTTGGAAGTTTTGATTATTTTGGCAAAGCTACAGAATGAGAAACTGAATAAGGATACTCTCAAATGAGCAAGTTGAAGTATGACTTACAGAAGGTGCTGATGAGATTTATGCAATAGAGAGAAGTTGTTGGCCAGTAGTAGTGACTATCATGGGAGCGGTAGATGAGCTTGTTGAGGTTTTCTCTGATGGACAACTTAACAACATTGTTTTGTTTTCTTTTGCCCTATTGTTAGAATAGATAATATGTTTAGTAGGTTCTTTAGATGCAATTTAAAGCTATAGAATAAATATGAAATGTCAGTACTAGTTCATGAGTGCCACTGCCTGTGGGTAATTCGGATTCACACGTAGTGTGGAATTGTACCTAGTCTGCAGTGACAACCCTGTATAACATATAGGTTGTACATTGTTTTGTTATTGTATAACATTATGTTGGTAAGAAGTTAACCGTATACGTACCTTGATAAGTAGAGATTCTTATACTTCTTCCGAGGATTACAAGCAGATCTGCCTCTGTTGCCATTTTAGAGGCAATTTCATGTCCTTCTATTTCTCCGAAATCCTCCCATAGAGTGAAGAGAAACTGCGTTTTCCTGACAGTGTGAGAACATAAGGACAGAAGAGTAAGTACTATAATAATGGTTAGACGATAATTGATGATGTGAACATAGAAAGGGAAAAAGTGGTTACTGATTCGAAATATTTGCAGAAAAGGGGTAAAGAGAATGTGAAATGTTATACTTACTGATTGTCACAAAGGGTAATTTCTCGACACCTATGATGACTGCGACCGGCATTTCTTTGAGGACCACAACGAAGAACAATTGCTAGTATATCTGCGTATGTAATATATAATGAATTGTTGCAAGTCTTCTGCAGCAGTGCAGATGTATATTTCAGTCTGATAATAGCTATTACGATGGATATACCTATTTCAGCAGCAGAATCAACCATCAGATGAGGAATGCGGTCAAAGCTTGTGATATTCAGCTTGGTTGGCGGTGGAAGTGGTTTTTCAACTTCATGAGATGGTTTGATTTGTTCAATTACTGTTTCTTTGTCAAGAATCCAGTAAAATTTATGTATTGGCTTGCCGTATGAAGCTGGGGAGACTTTCACTCTTGCAGTAAAGATCAGGTAGGTATGGAAGAGTTTAAGCGTAGCTGCATACTGCTCAATTTCGTCAGCGTACATAACAGCCTTAATTTGGCATTCCTGAAAGTAAGAGTTATAGAAAGTTCAGATTAACTAAGTTGAGAGGAAAAGAGCAATAGTGATAACATAAAATATAATAATGACCTCTTCATCTTCCAAAATCAAATTTTGGAATGTACATTTCTTGTCAAGGCTTTCTCGTGGGCGTCCTATTTCGACAATTTGAACTTTGCAAATCCAATCGCGTGTTGCTGGTTCTATTTGGTCGATGTTCACTCTTAGTACCATGTCTATAGGAAATATAGTTAACCAAATAGTAGTAGCTGCAGGATAAGATGAATATTAAGTCAAAGTACTTGTTTCAGCTGTTTAGACAAAAGGGGAAAACGAATCAAATGAAAGCAGCAGTGTGGAGTAAAAAGCACCTTCCAGCTGCGTAAATGAGCTTTTGTTGTAGAAACAAAGAATTAAGAAACTCTTGTAAAAGCAAGTTAGGACAAAGACTGAACGTAGAGTACAAACTCATAAAAGACGACCTAGCATGTATCATACTATTGACTTTTGCTGCCATCTTCATTGGGTAACCATTTACGTGCTATTAGTTCTTTTTCAATGATGAGATACTGTTGTACAATTGTAGAATGTCGAAGTAGGAGTTTGATAATTGGATACAAAGAAAGCAGCTACAGCCAAAATGAGCAAACAAAGTATACTACTTGAGAGTTGTACCTCTTACTATTGGGTCGTATGAGATATAAACAGCGGAAACATAATAAACTTTGTATTTTCCAAACAAAAACAAAATGAAGAACAAATGAAAAGAAAAACAACAGTCTTGTCATTGTAGAAGTAGAGTCATGTGTAAATCTGTTAGGGCCCTTTAGCGGAGCTCAATGAAGACATAAAATCAGTTAGCAGGCATTATTAATGTGCAAAGTACAGTTGGACAATTCTTTTTTCACAGAAAAGTTGTTACAGGGACAGAAAATGTTGCAGAATATTAAAACAGCAACAATTATCTCTGAAACTTGAGTGAAATCACTATACATTTAGGAAAAACAATATGAAAAACTTTATTCATAGAAACTAAACTTTGATGTTACTATTTAAAATTTCCAAAAAAAGAAAGCAAAAAAAAACACAAAAGAAAACAGCTATTGTGGCGATATTTTGATGATGTTGGGGATTAAGGTAAAAGCATACTCCTAGGCCCATGTTATATCTATGAAAGATTGAATAGTATTGAAAGCATTAAATATGAGCCATCAAACAGGAAACTCATAAGGGAGGCTATTACTTTGGGTTTTACATTTGCAATATGAGTACAAATGTAATACCATAGTAATTGACGTCCAACTAATAACTATAATTTTGATCTATTTTTTTTTTCTGTTTTGGTGATAAGAAGAATCTGGAAGAAAAATTGAAACTGGGAAGAGGGAAAAGATGAAAAGGGAAGAAATAATACCTGAGAAAGGGAGCAAAATTTGTTCTTCAATGAAAGGCTATTAAATTTCTATTGTATCAGTAATATATATATAAGGGTAATATTATATAAAAAAAAAAATATATATATATATATATAAAAATATGTATTACCTTACCCTTATCTAATTTGTTATTTTTATTTATTTTACAAATATAGAAATTATAAAGGACAAAAAAACTACATGTGTCTTGTTAGAAATTCATGGGGATTTGGTTGCCAATGAAATAGTGCCAAAAAGGCAGAAAATCAGTACATTTGGTAGTCCAAAAAGAGACAAAATAATTACATTTGACTACCTACTGTAATGATTTTGTCTGCTTTTTGGCATTATTTCAATGGCAACCAAAACTGTATGAATTTGTATGAAGACAGTTGTACTTTAATTGTTCTTTCTAAATAAGGATAAAAAATATTTCTGTATTTATCTATTTATCTATCTATCTATGTATATATATATATACTTTATATATATATATATATATATACACACAGAGACAGACAGACACATCAAATCATGTGTCATCTGGTTAGTATGGTAGCAAAAATAGTAAGTTGACAAACACACACAGATTAATACTGCTCTATTGGTATAACAAAAATAATGTAATTTAGATTTTCTTCATTTGCAATATATGTTGAACAATGGATCTAAAAACATTTAGAAATTGAGTAAATCATTAGTGCTAACTTGAGATGTGGGTTGAATGCGAGAAGTAACAAACGAAATGTAAGAAGAAGCGTGACAAATCATCTGTACCTGGTTGCTCTGAATGGCGTCTTTTCTTTTGTATGTTGGAAACATTGGTATTGACTTGAGCAGAACTACCAGCAGAAGGCATGGGATGCAATGTCTGGACATCAGGACAATTAACCAGATTCATTTTTGTACAAATGAAGTCCGTGTTACCACTGCCTGCAGCTACACTCATGTGACCATGTTAATCATAGACTTTGAAATTAAAGACAAAGGAATACAAACCACATCCACTACACGCAATTACCATATCAGTGTCTAGCACATTTCCAGTTCCACATAAATACTTAGGAGTTAGCTTTAGGTCCAAAGCCAAGCAAATATTACAACATGCATGCATAGATAAGTAAAGCTTAAGCATAGCACAAAAGGAATCACTCAATAACTGTAAGTCCCTAACCAAAATTGAAAACCATACAGAAATTGAGTACATAACTTTAAAAAAAAAGGTCAACAAGACAGATATACGCATAATAATACCTTCATGTCTTCATTTATCACTTTCATTTCCATTTCGATTTGCAGTTGAGTCAACCAATAGAGGCCTAGGTGGTGACAATTGCTTTTCCTGAAGATCTCCATCAGCAGCAAAAGCTTTAGTATTCAGTTGTACAACATCATCATCCTCCGCTTCCAAAGCTTGTACCATTTTTTGGATCAGTGACGCATCCACAGCACGATTTTTAGCAGCTTCTTTCTCCTGAGTTGATACTGTACTTTCCAACTCTTTGAACTTTTCCAAATACATCTTCAGTTTTGCGTGAACTTCAGCTTCTTCATTTTTTAGCTCCTCATTTTTCTTTTGCATATCCTTCAATCGATGGAGAATTGATTGAAGGATACGCAGAAGAAAAATGAGGAGCTAAAAAATGAAAAAGCTGAGGTTGAGGCAAAACTGAAGTTGTATTTGGAAAAGTTCAAAGAGTTGGAAAGTAGAGTATTAATTCACGAGGAAGAAGCTGCTAAAAATTGTGCTGTGGATGCGTCACTGATCCAAAAAATAGTACAAGCTTTGGAAGCGGAGGATGATGATGTTGTACAACTGAATACTAAAGCTTCTGGTGCTGATGGAGATCTTTATGAAAAGCATCTGCGCTAAATCTCAGGCAGTCTTTACAGAATGAAAATCTCTCTTAAATCTCATTTGTGCTGCTACATGTGCATCAGACAGGAAACCTGAATATAACAGTTCTACATATGGTAACATTTGAAGATTAACTATACCTTCAATTGATTCTTTCAATTTCCGAAGTTCTTTGGTAGTAGTTGAATGCCGAGAATAAGCTTTAATGTAGCGATGATCCAGATTCAAGGCTTCTTGCAGTCGTTCTGTACCTCCTCAGACCTAAATACAGGCGCATACAAAGAGGTAAGACAGCTTGCAATTTTGAAGTCTTACTTACGTTACTTAAAAGAACAATGAAGTGCACTAAACTTGCGTTTTGATTTGAAGATAAGTGATCGCTCTATTGGCATAAGACACTGTAGTTGGTGAAAGTGCAATGCTTGTACGATAGAAATGAATGTGTTTATTGAAGTATTTCTGCCTAAAGCATTCATTACGTTAGGAAGCATCATAAAATGCAGATTAGCAGTTATAATGATGAAGCTTTGCATTTTAAAAAAGCTCAATTAATTTGAAGGATCTAAAGTAGCAGTTCTTTCTCTGAATTGGCATTCATGTTGCTCTCTTGTCATATTAGTTGAGTTGTTAGATGGCTAATTGGATTGTAATGTTTAGAATAATTATATAGACCAGCTGTACTTTTGATGGAGGTAGATTTGCCAAGTGGTTGTGTCCCATTAAATTGAGGATTAGTAAGAAGTTCAGCAGTACAGCTCCACTGTTGTGTCTGTGCAAGATTATTAGGAGAAATGGAAAAAGTTTTAGAGACAAAATGTTTACAAATAACTGACAGCAGCAGTTGACATGGGTGAAGTATGTGTTATGTAACTTGTTCAAGAATGAAGAAAATATAGGTACCAGCTTGACAGTAATGCTGAAACTTCTTCTGTTCTTAGCCACATGGTTCAGAAATGTATAAATGGCTACAGACACTAAAATGAACAGAATGTGTAAATTATTCAGATATTGACGGAAAATGTAAAAATAGTCCTGAAGAAATTAACCTAACAAGAGCAAATGTTAGAATCATTATCACAAATAAAAGGTGTTTGCTTAAGGCATTACATGTATGATGAAAATCGCTTAGAAGTGCCACACAAACATATAAAAGTTGTCTCAGAACATAGGGTAAAGGAAAATGAGATGTGAAAGAAAAGTGAATTTCCAAATTCAATGATGGAGACAGGATTTTCACTAAGGTTATACAAAGTATAAAACAATATAATCAGGAAAACTCACAGAATTTGAGAAACAAACAAATTAACAGAGAGTAGTTGAAAAGTGGTAACAAAATTTGAAGTACATATGAAGGAAAAAAGGGAAATTCGAATGTTTGAAGGAGAAAAAACAGAAATTGCACCATTATCACAAACATTAAAGATCAATGTTTGATGTACAAAAGAAAGACAGAAAACTCACCAATTTTGATCTTGAAAGATAAGAGTTTAGGTTGTTTCTGCTCAAATGTTCTGATGGTCTCTTGAGCTTTGAAATTGTGATGTTCAAATACAGATATAAATGCACATTTCCACGTGTTTAATAGTGAATTGACTACATTTAGAAATGAAGTAAATCATTAGTGCTAACCTCAGATACCATTGTTTCAATTGTTAGTTGATGTGATTGAATTAAAAGTAAATTGTGAATTAGTAATATTGGAAAAATGAGAGAATGAAATAAATGTTTGAATATGCATGAAAATTTCTCAAATGAAAAGATAGAACACCCAAGCAGGAACGTAAAAAGTGTTGCCAGGGTGATGTATTCAGAGTAAGAAGATGAAACAGCAATAGTAGAGGATTGTGTTTTGTACCTACCAAGTTAGCATGAGAGCTAAGCTTGTGGAAGTCTACCAACAACCTTGCTTTGTCCTTCCTGCAACTATGTATGATTCCACACATGCATTGTGGTTTCTCTGCATGAGATTAAACCACAGTTAGCAAGAAATTCATTCATCGGTTCCTAAATCCAGAAGCTAAGTTTAGGTACATGAAGTAATTACTTTAACCATGATAGAGACTTAATAGATATTTAGATAAGTAGAATGGACTATACAAAGTTACAGCAAAGGAAGAAGCAACCCAATTGTTACAAACTTACAGCAAAGGAAGAAGCAACAAAAAAATTTTTGGGTTATTATAAACCATAAGAGTACAGTCTGACCAATACAAAGAGCTAAGATAAACACAACATAGAAAAATGTGGTAACTTCTAAAATGTTTGATAGAGGAAAAACTGATGAAATTGAGAGGCACAAAAGCGAAAAACATTGTAATAGAATTATGAGTAATACAGATAATTTGATTATGGACAGAGTTGGATATAAGCAAGTATAATGTTATGCTAAGGAAAAAGTAAAAGAAGCTGTTATAATCAAATTAGAGAAGCTGAAACATAGTTTAAAACTGTATTTTGTTTTCCAATATTGAAATCGTAGAGTAAGAAATCACCACTTATCTATGAGAAATGGAGAATTGGGCAGATATTTTGAATATGAAGTTCCTACGCTTCATCCCTGCAAAATAGTTTCATTTTCTTCTCTTCATTTGGAAAAATAACTTAACAATTTGAAAGAGTAAAGAACAAAGAGAAGAAACTGAAATTGTTTCTGCAACTTTTAAAAGTATTGGATAATTCTATTTTCATTAGCTTCATGTTGAACTGATTTTCAGATTCCAAATGACATCCACTCAATTCACTACCCTTGTGTATGGCCACATATTATTGCTGGACAACAATAAAAATTTGTAACTGTTATTAGTTGTAGCATGTTTATGCAAGTTGTGCACCTTAGTAAAAGAGTTTTCTGAAAAGACACGTCCAAGATGAGCACCCAAATTGTTGTTAATTGATAAGACTTGTTAATTCTCAAGTGAAGTGATTATATCTGATTGTTCAATTTTTTGTAACTATTTTCAACTCTAGTGGCTTTCTATAATTTCCTGTAGTTGTTTCTCGTAAGTAGTTCTAGTGGTCGACTAAATTTTCGTGGGGTTCCATCGCGACTATTGGTGTATGATATCAAGTTGATCATCCAAGCATGATATTGGCAGAAGATAATTTAACATATTTTTTCTTATATTTAGGTGTAAATTATATTTTGTGACGTCTTGTACATGTTATAGTTTGATTTTAAAGTGTTCTGTTTTGTGGACTTGACTTTCTCAAAATGGGTCTAAGGACGTCAATTGTCTACATTTGTCTAATTGAACTATCAACTATCATATGTAGAAGTCATTGCCTACTACAGTTTGAAAGTGTAATATGTGAACATGTGCTTGCCTCATTACAGGCATGGAAGATACAAATTACAGTAGAAAGACAAAGATAAGACGTCTATGAGATATGAAATAGCTAAAAATTTCAGTAATAGTAAAATAATAGTGAAATATGAAATGATAACATACCTCAACAATATACCTCTGGGCGTCTACAGAGTCTAGATGACTTGCACTATGTATAACAATTCTCCCAAAGAGTATGCACTATTACGAACAACAAAGTTCACTTTTCTTTAGCATAAAGAAATTTCAAGTAGTAATCATTTCCATATTGCTTATAGAGTAGTGAACAACAGAAAATAAGAAGAACAAAGACAGAAGAGGAAGAATAAAAATGAATTACAATGTGGGGGTAGTTGTCCTCATCAACAGTCGTTGTATTTTCAATGTTAATGTTGAGATATTGATCAAATGAATGTAGCGTTCCTTGAATAGGCAAATCATTCTTCAATTCAATAGTCAGTTCTCTGACCACCAACTCCTTGAAGTATGAGAAAAAAACAACTGGAAAACACAATGGGGCAGGAGCAAAACCAAGTTAGAACATAGACCAAATAAACTCATGAGAGAAAAACTTAAATAAGAATAAATTGAAATAAGGTAAATAATTGTAATCTAAAACAGTCGAAGAAAACAAAGTAGACGTCAATTGTATACAAAGTAGCCATGAATAAAGAAGAAGATACAAGAATAAGAAAGAGGGATGAACGAACAATACCATTTTTATCTCCGAGGGAGTATGACACTGTGTTTTCTATATACTCCGCAGGTATCTGTTTAAAAAAAAAATTAAATTTGAGGCTTTGTAATAACACAGTACAACAACAACAGAGGTAGTTAGTAATATTATAAAAACTCATAATACTGTGACGGGTTTGGAGGTGACATATGGAAGTATTAAATCATGAACAAGTTAGGCTCCGCTTTTTGAGAATCTTCAAGAGCTGTATGGACTTCCTCATGAATATCCGTATGTTCTAAGACCCTACTCTCTGTCCATCATCTCCTTTAACCCCCTTACTACTCCGAACCCTCGCCCCCAACCTATAAAGTAAAACTGAAAATAGCACAGTATAAGACAGGTAAAATGTCATTTGTTTAGACTAAATTGCACATAAAGGGATCATATTATTGTTAGCAGGCCTGTAAGTGGTAGAAAATTGAAGAATAACAACATTTAAGAAACCAAACTGAGGAGGCGAACCTTAATACATTGAATATTTGAAACGAATAATACTTGAAATAATTGGAAACATCCTCTTCTTTGAAAGTACTATCAGCAGGAAATGTGAAGTAAATTTGCCTCGAACCTAGATTTACTATTCCAGCTCCAGCATTTAGTCGAAAATCCTCTCTTTCAAAACAACTTCTGCTCAACCTATGTATGTCATCACCCATCATGAGTGCTGCAGCTGCAGTGTAGAAACATCAGATGAAGAATCAGTCCAAACTTCCATTTTTTGTAAACACCATAAAGGCAGTAAGAAAAGGAAGAGGGGGGGGGGGTTCAAAGTTGGGACTCTCAGCAGACCGCAACTGTAATTTAATGTAATTTAAGTTGTACTATGGGGCCCATTTAATTGAACAACTATTGTATTAGCATGTATTGGATTAAATGGAGGTCAAATTGTTAAGAAAGTAATATCAAATATGCATGTTCATATAGGAAAATTCATTAAAAATAATTATGTTAAACAATGGTATTTAGCTTAGTTCTATTATTCCATGTGATGATTCTCTTTTAAATTTTTCTCTATTAAGAGTCATGTTCAGTGAAGCAACAAAATAAGAACGATGCTGAATTGGCTATATCTACTCAGTATCCTAAAGCAAGAGGAATGGCAAGAGAGTGAGAGAAACTTACAATAGTTTTCATTGAAGTTATAATAGATGACTAAGCTAATAGAATGCTGAAGCTGTAATTGTAAAGGACACTATGGGTTCTGCTGGCATAGAATTATAGAACAGTGTCCGGTGTTTATGACACTTGTCTTTGGTAAAACAATTTTGAATTAAATTTAGAGTGGATAAACTTATTAAAGAATTCTTAAGTATTACAATTATTAGACTTCTGAAAGAGCAGCAAATCAAAATAAGAAAGATATGTTCTACTATTTTATGACATAAGCACATCAAAACTGTAAGCAAATAAGCAACTGTAAGTCGTATTATAGTAAAAAGTCAGAGAAAAAAACCAAATAGTTGCAAAAACACAAATATTAGATAACTATATATGCAAGGGTCGTGACCACCCCCCTTCTTTTTAGAGTCTTGTAAGGCTGTACATAATGGTTGTTTAATGCACATCGTAGAAAATAAAGCAGCTCAAATCGTTCAGATAAAGAGAAAAAGACTCTATGCAGGAAATTGAAGAAAAAAAAAATAGGTCAAGTAAAGCAAATTGAAAATGGTTTGTTAAAATATGGTAAAATTAGTGGCAATTTAAAAATGAAGACATTTATGAGAAGATGAACATACTATAATAAGGTCAATACGATAATGTGAGAAGTTAAATAACAAATAAACAAGAAGATAAAAAAGAAAAAATCATTGAAAGTACAGTGAACAAAGTTAGGAGCATTAATTGGTATAACATTATGACTATAAATTTTGTCTACCTCATGATCATTTATTTGCATTTTTAGGTAGGTCATCTTTGTCATTTCCTTCAGGTAGAACTATATAAACAGTTACCCTTGATTGAATAAGCTGTTCCTGCAATGTTAGGATTTAGGTTAGTGAAAATGAACATTTGAAATTTAACTAATTGGCCAGGCACAATCTGAATTGAAAGCTAAAATTTTAAACTAAAATCTTGAAATATGATTGCAAGCTAACTCTTACTTATCTTTAAAAAAATAGGTAAAGTAAAATAATCGGAAATTTAAGAATGTGTAGCATCAGGGTGAGTAGTTGTTACATTTGTTGGTTTTAAAGGTATTGTGAGAATGCTTTTCGAATGATTTCGTCGTAAACTACATTATATGTACAATGATCATTTGTGTCCTCTGCTGTGGGGACGTATTAATATTTTTACATTGTCTAAACATTTTTCTCGAGATAAAGCAACATAAAGTTGTCCATGTGAAAAAACTGGTTCACGCAAATATATTCCAACAAAATCTAATGTTTGACCTTGAGCTTTGTTTATAGTCATAGCAAAACATAACCTTATTGAAATTGTGTTCTTTTGAAGGGAACTGGTAGCTTCTCATCTTGTGATGCTAGTAATGGTATCTTTGGAGTAAAAACATGTTTATTTTTAAAATCACCACTGGAAATAGTAGCACTGATAACATGTGATTTAAAATCATGACATATCAATCGTGTACCATTGCACAAACCTTCAGTAGGATTTAAGTTTCTTAATAATATAACTGGACAATTTTTTTTCAAAGTTAATTTATAAGGTGGTAAGTTAGCAGGATGTAAGGTATGTAAAAAATCTTCAAATTGGCACTGATCATTTGGTTCTATTGTTTCATCAATAGCTGTATAGACTGTAGCATCATCGGGAAATCTATGTATAAGCATGTAATTTATTTCATCAACAAAATCATTTTTTGTTGTCAAAATAATCCGGGAAGTTATAAAAGATGGATTAGAATAGAATGTACGAAATCAGGATAAGTTACATTAAACAAAAGATTCAAAGATTCTATTTCATGTGTAAAGGGAATGACAAAATTATTGGGAATTTCAATTTTGTTGCAGTTGTTAGTTTTTTCTTCTCCATTTCCAATTCTCATTAAATATGCACAAAATGCTGGATCATTTTTTGCACGCATGTTTTCAGATAAGCACAATTTTTCAAGATGATTCCAAATGTGAGAGTATAATAAACTTTGACTAATAAAGTCTTTTTTTCCATTACGAACAACAGGAAATGTTTTGTCTAAAGTCTCCCCCAAAAATTACTACTTTTCCACCAAAAAGTGTTTTTGATTCATAAGATCTTTTAAAAGTGTATCAAGAGCCTCAATCGTTTTTTTTTTGCCATTGAGACTTCATCCCAAACAATTAACTTTGAATCTCGAATTAGAGTTGCCAATGAACTATGTTTACTAATATTGCAAGTGAAATTCTCATCGATGTCAATAGGAATTTTGAAACGTGAATGAGTTGTGCGTCCTCCTGGAAGTATTGAAGCTGCTACACCAGAACTTGCAGTTGCCAAAGCTATGCATCCTTTTGTTCTTATAGCAGCCAACAAAGCTCGATAAAGAAATGTTTTTCCAGTTCCACCAGGACCATCAATGAAAAAAGCTCCTGATTTATTGGAATATACCCTTTCAAGAATTATGTCATATGCCCTTTTTTGGTGAACATTTAATTTGCTTTGTAGAAGTATATCTTCTTCAGACACTATTATATTTCTTTCGAAATATATTTCTTTGGCCTCATTAGTTGTTTTAGAAGAGTTAACATTTCCAAATATATCTTTGAATTCATTTATGTTACGTCTCATTGAAAGTAGAACTTCATTGATATTATTTAAAACTAACTGTTGGATATAATTTTTTGTAACATTTGAAATTGTTTTAAAATCTTCTGACATAGAGTTTTCATATTTTTTCCAAAGATCTTCTGGGTTACCAGGATTACAATAAACTAATAGTGTTGCAAATAGTCTTCTTAAACTATAAGGCATTTGATAGCTTACAGCTTCAGACATACAGGCAATTAAGTTGTTACAGAATGTAGTAAGCCTCTTTTTTCTGCAGCTTCTCTAAATGTAGTGTAGCATGTTCCATCCATTGTACATAGATTTCGATGATTTTGGTCCTCTTACGTTCATTAGAAGCAACCTAAGATAATATCTTTCTCCTTCGGTTGGATGACATGTGACAATACTCCAATAGTAAGGCGTTGTTTTCGACGTGACCACATTTTGTATGATGATGACCATACAAAGTGTTGGGGAAACTCTTTATATAGTAAATTGAGATTTATAGCATCGTTATTGATTTTGTTCATAAGAAAGAATTATGTTAACATCGTTTTCCTTATCATTGGATTGTTTATTATCTGATCGACAGTTTGGTTATTTTTGAAAGAAACAAATTGTTGTCCATCAAGATGCAATTGCAATTGGCAAACGCTTGGAGTCATTTCACTTATTGAAAAAGCAAAGAGACGCCATGCAGCTTCTGGGGAGAAACCCATCTAGCAGATTGGTATTCTTTGATTTCATCTATTTCTACATTAGTATCATTATTATGTACAGAAAATGCAATTTTGTCATGTCCTTTGCAAATATATTTGTAAATGTATTTGATGACCTTAATGTCAGAACATATTTCAACATTAATATGACAACTGAATTTCTTAAGTAAAAAAGATTGTATGGAACAATCCAAGAATTGTCAATGTTGTGTCCTCTAACTTTGATTGGTGTGATCATTTTTGCTCTTTTGTAAAGAGGATACGAATTCTTTCCTTTGGTTGTTTGTTCAACAAGTTGTTTTGGATATTTAAACTTACATTTTCCTTCTTTTTGCATGCAACAATTTGAAGGATTTAAATAGCCACAAGGACCATGGATCATGTGCTTGGTCACAAGTTTGTATAGATGATGATCAATATAGGGATCAGGTAATTCAGCACATACAATTTTATCATATGATTGTGGTGTTAGCAATTTATATCCATCCATAAGTATAATGAGAAAATGGGCATGCGGAAGACCTCGTTTTTGAAACTCAATTGTATACATAAAAGCTGCAACTTTTCCAAATATGTTGGTTTTTTTAATATCTGCTTTAAGTTCTTCGACTTTTGCTCTGAATACTCTACTAACTAAATCAGGTCTATTTTGAACTTCTTCCATTGGCTGTAAATGTTCTTGTATTTCAGGCCAACAAGGATTACAAGTCATTGTCAAAAATATGTCTGGTTTTCCAAAATGTTGTACCAAAGCAATGGCATCCATATATCTTCGACGCATATCTCTTGGGCCTCCTATAAAATACCAGGAAGGAATTTTTGTCTCCCAATATTGAAGCATCTCTTTCTCCTTGCCTCAATAAATCAATAATTCCTTGAAAGGCTTCAACTCTAAATAGATCTTGATTAAAGAAACAAAGTCTAATCTTTGTGTCTCAAGTTTGATATATTGGTCAACTATATATTGTTGAAAAACCTTCCAGAATGTAAAGTTTCATTTGGTTGTTCATCTCTTATTTGAATTTTATAACAATAATATTCACGACAAGAAACAGTCTCTCTTTTTCCTAATCCTTTTGATAAAAATTTTGATTCGATGTGAAGGAGTCTATCAATAGAAGTCATATTCATTATACTTGGTAGTTGCTCATATTCAAAGAAATTTGTGTGTGGAATAACTGTATGTCTTGTTGAATTTTTTAATACCACAATGCCAGCCATTTTGACCATAGGGAAACAATAGTGGATATTGTAATGGGTCATAACATCCATAATAGTAATTGGCCAATTGGCTTTTGGTTACTATGAGTGTAAATTCGAATATGTGGTGTATGAATTTTATCATTTAAGTGATCTTCAATCCAAATTGCCCCAACTTCGGATGAAGTTGGTAAGTTATGTGTTCTTTGGTCTAAATTGGAACTTGAGTTTAGAGCAATGTAAAATTCAAATAAATTTGGAACAACTGTTAGCGATCTTAGAAAAGTAGAATAAGGATTAAGTTTTAGTATATCCATGAGCTTTGCAACAATCAGCTCATTAAGATTATCTGATAACGTCATTTGATTTGTTAGCTCATTTTGGTTATCATAGAAATATAATTGTAAATTTTTTGGTTTTCCTGCTGAGGGTATCAAATCATCAATGAAGTGATATATTTGTCCTTGGACTTTAAATGTATAGATGCCACAATTTCTCTTTGCTAATTCTTTATCATAATGTACTCCAAGTGAAGTGAAGGCAAACATATTATTGTAGGCTCTACTGTAAGTGCGAAAATGTTGACATTCTTTGGAGTCACCCAAGAACAAATTTCGCAACTCAGTAGGCATGTTATAAGAAGTTAGTCTAATTGATCCATTATCACAACAAAAACCTGGTGATTCATATTGAAACCTTTTTGCTGCACAAATTTGCAATTTGGAACTTTCTTTAAAAGTAAGTAATCTTTTGGCAATAAATTATCATTTTGTAGATTGACTTCTAACTTATTTCTACCTATGCATGGTACAAAGCAATTATTTGTTACATATAAAGTCAGAAGAATACATGTGTTTTTATTAATTTGGTAGAAAGAACATACCTTTGTTTGCAGTACATGTGGAAGTTAATTTAGTTGCAACATGAGATGTAATTGATGTTGATCCTAGTATGAGGAAAAAATTATTTAAAAAGAGCTGTGTAATTATGGAAAATGAATATGGTAAAAATAGTTGAAGTAATATTTCAGAACTGACCTACTTTGAAGGTAGATAAGCAATTAACTATACGTTCTCCTCTAGTTGAAGTAACTGGTAGGGTTGTAGGTTTGCAAGCTTGAACAACAAATCAGCAAAATAAATTAGTAAGAGTAGGTCAACTGAAGCGTATATAGGTATAGATATTCAGAAGAGAGATTTGAAAAAGGAAAATAGAATATGGTTAGCTGACCTTGTTGAGGAGATACTGAAGAAGTGCTAATTGTAAGAGCGCAGTACTATTGGATTGATGAAGGAGTTTTTCTCGTTTTGATTCAGCCCTTTTTTGTCTTAGCTGGGATAGAAATAATTTTTTCTCTCCGGTGACATTTCTGCATATCTAGTACGCCGACGCAAATTTCTGTCAGAAGTTGTTTGTTGCCAGAGACATTATCTCTATTTTCTTCCATTCATGTTTCAAGTAGTTCATGATTTGTTAAATAAATTTATAACTTAATGTAATGTGGGAAAAGTACGTATAATTGACCAAAAAAAAGCGAGACAATAGTAAATGACTGTAACAAGAGAACATTAGGATAAAATACATACATTTGAGACATATCAATGTAACATTTGGGAAAGTAAGAATTAGAATGAAAATAATACAAACAGAATAGTGTCATTTGTTTTGTAGTAAGCAATTTGAAGGTAAAAAGTAAATTATGTGAATATAAGAACGAAATTGTCCTTAAATTGAAGGGCATATAGACATAAATATATATTGAAAGAAAAATGAGAGTAGCCACCATCATAGGCCTTTTTTGAACAGGTGGACAAATTAGGAATAGAACATGTCTATCACATCCAGCTTCTATCACATTCATCCTAATAAGGCTAATTAAATTGCTTTCCTCTTGCCAATGATTGTTTAACATAAAGAATATTTGGATTGTAATTCTTCTTTTGAAACTAATAAAATAACCTATCATGGTTTTCACATATGAACGTTTTACATAGGACACAGAGAAATTCTGTAAGAAGTATGATCACAGCGAGCGAAACAGTTAGTTTAACATCGAGCATGGATGTTAAGGTTTTCATGAAATCTAGGAGAAACAATTATGTAGATTAATAAAATTTGATCGAAGGAACCAAAATTTAAAGTAACTATGCAGATTTCTCTTACTTGTTTGACATGTTATTGTGTTTGATACTAATGTGATATCATAAGTTCAACGTATCATATTATTCTGAATTTTGAAATGATGATATGCCTTTTTTCAGTGAAAGAAACTAAGATGGGGAACAGTTTAAAGTAGATTCGCAGTGAGAGTTGTGGCTGCTATTATTGGACCTTTGAGTACCAGTGGACAGTTGGTAAAAATGGTCACAGATGCACTCTGTACAGCAAAGTTATATACATATTTATTTACATTCTGAAACATGCATATAGGAAACTAACATACAGTTTATGATAGGAACCTAAGAATCCAAAGAAAACGCAAGAATTAAAAAAATAATGGGAAAAACTACCTGTAGAATGAATAACAGAAACAAAGCAATAAGGTTCAAAGTAAGGTAAAAATATTGTTACCTGAACTGCATTTGCTCTTTCTCTGTTTGTGGCAAATTAGAGGAATCTGAAACAGCCGATTTATTAATTTCCTGTAAATAAACAAAACAGCCAATAAATGAAGATCTTTGATAGTAGTTTATGTAAAATTTGAGGAGCTTTATTAGATAAGATCATAAAGAATTGTGTGGAATGAAGTGCAAAAGGTGGGAATGAGTTCAATATTGAGAACAAAGCTGACAACACGTAGAGCTGAGACAAACACAGCTCCAAAACTTGTTGTATTGATTTGCAGAGGAAGCCACAAAAAGTCGACAGTGAACCTACGAAGAATCCTAAAATAAAACTGTGTGTTCCTTTAAGTCTGTGTTTTCATTTGCACATACATCTATATATACATGAGTATTTCACTACTATAAGTGTTTAATGTAGAAATTTGTTTCATAAAGCCGTCAAACTGAAGCTACATCAGCAAGTTGAAGTGATTCACCTTTCAGTGGAAAATCATACTGGCAATTTTGGGACTGTGCTATATGCTAATTTTATCATTTGAAGCCTCCGTTTTGTATTGATGTTACAATTGGGTTTTCTGGTTTTTTGACAATCTTCCATTATTGTCTAATGTTAGAGTAAGATTATGTAGCCTGTTTAAGCCTACAGCTTATGATGTGGTGAACATGCACATTTCGCGGCATTTGCTGAAATTATTCCATTCCCAAATGGAATCAAACAAAGAGGCATGAATATAAAGCATTATATTTTGGTAAACTGAAACAAGAATACAGAGAAAGAGAATCTAAAGCATGTGAGTACTATAGTTGCAGAAATAAAAGTAAATACAAAGATTGATATAACTAAATACATACACTAATTTTTGGATATTAAGCGTTCAAATTAGAAATAACTAAATCCTATTATTAAGAGAGTATATCAGTTCCCAGAGTATGAAAGTGACTTAAGGATTAACAAGTGGGGTCATTTGACAGAGAAAAAAGGGCAATATGCTCAGTAACACTGTTCTCTTAAAGAAAAGTGTGGTAGAATGTTGACCAAGAATGTCATGATATCAACAATTTATGACTATGTGTCAATGTCATCTGATGCAAAAATGGGATATTTGATCATCAATATTGTTACCTAATGTGAATGAATGGAAATTTCATCTTCAATGAAGACTTTCAGCAAACAGTTTATTTGCATGTTGAATTCTTTCCTCTAGTTAATTTGTAACCCCGAAACAACTCGAAGTAGCTGAAGTAAAACTACTGGAAAAAGGAAAGGCACCCAAATTCTCAACAGAGAAATCTCCCCAGCTGCACTATGTGCAGAAAAAATTCAAACTGATTTATGTATTTAGTTTTATTCTGAAACATGCAAGAGCAAATTAGATAAAATTGTCGATATGCAGAGCTAAGAAATTTTTGTAAGAAAAGATGACAATAGCATTGTAGATTAAATTTTGTAGAAGATTGATGTTCTTAAGAAAACTTTGTAATAGAACAAAGGCTTAGGGAAGTATTTCATTACCAGGTTTTGCAGTAATGCAAAGAAATAATGGTTGAAAAGTGAAAGCTGTGGTGTATATCTTTTGTGTAACTGAAAAGAACATACATTAACCATAAACAATCAGTAGAATATGAGAAAACAAAAGTCTATTAAGTAACATTTAATACTTTACAATAATAGTTGGTTTGTAGGCATTTAATGTAAAAAAGGCGAAAGTTGTGGACAAGAAAAGAGTAGAATATAAAACTGAATTTAGACAATGAAGTCCTACCAAAACAGTACATTGTTTCAGCTGTTTAGCCAAAAGGGAAAAAGGAATCAAATGAAAGCAGCAGCGCAGAGTAAAATGCACCTTGTAGCCGCATAAATGAGTTTTTGATGTACTAACAAAGCATTAATAAACTCTTGCAAAAGCAAGTTAGGACAAAGAATGAACACAAATTACAAAATCATAAAAGATCACATAACATGTATCATAGTATTAACTTTTCCTTCCAGCTTCATCTCATAAGAATTTATGTGCTATTAGTTCTTTGTCAATCATGATATACAACTGTACAATTTCAGCATGTGAAAGTAGGAGATTGACAATCTCATAGAAATAAAGCAGCTACAGCCAAAATGAGCACACAAACTATACTACTTCAGAGTTATACCTCTTACTATTCAGTCCTATGATATATAAACTGTACAAACATAATAAACTTTGTATGTATTAAACAAAATACTAAATAAACAACAAATAAAAACCAGAACAACAGTGTCGTCATAATAGAAGTACAGTGATGTGTAAATCTCTTAGGGTCCTTTAGCGGAGGTCAATGAAGACATAAAATCAATTAACAGTCATTATTAATATACAAAGTACAATTGGACAAGTGTTTTTTCACTGAAAATCTGTTACAGGGATACAAAATGTTGAAGAATATTAAAACATCAACAATTATCTCTCAAAGTTCAGTCAAACCACTATACATTAGGAAAAAAGAATATGAAAAAGCTTTTACAAATGTTGGTTGGACATGATATTGTATCAAAAAAATGTCTTCTATACCACAGCAGCTCATATAAAAAAAAAAAAAAGCTAGTGAAAACTGGTTTAATTTTCATCATTCTAATGAAGAGTTAGTGGCTACTGTGTTTGTTGCAGTTGAACCTCAGAAGACCCCGTATAGTGTTTACTGAAGGCACTATCCTAAGATTTGAACTCTACGTTTTTGTTTCACTTGCAGCACATACTTCATAAACACCGGTAATGTGTTTCACATCAGTAGAGTTAAGTGGATATCAGATTAATGTAACAGAAGAGGAACAAACAACAATAGCTGCACGAAATTGATGGGGGAAAACTAACATGTACTATTTTTAGAAAAAGATTCGACCAATATATCCACTCTTCAACTTGATCACCGCAGTGAATAACAACAATATGTGCATTGGAAAGCATACAGCTCTACCTAAGAATTCAAAATGAACAAGCAGAAGGAAAGCATTTGTAGCATATAAATGAAGTATTAACCATGATTTTCTTGTGAGTTTCACAGACTGCCATAAAAAAAGGAGAATCATGTTTATCCATGTCATTATGTACACACGGAAGTAGCGCTGTAAACTTTCATAATGGTTTCGTCTCATGAATTTTGACAAAAGATCAATAAGCAGAATAACAGTATAGTTCTGTCCAGAAATTAGAATAAACTGAATATATTAAGAACAAACATAAAACATAGAAAGATCCATAAACATAATAAATAAATTTGAAGTAATAACTTTAAGGTTATCGAAAAATAAAGCAAGCTAATAAAACAATACATGAATGCTGACTCCACAACTATAAATAGGAGAGAATAAAGCAGTAAATACTTTGAAGTATAACATAACTAAAGACCAAAAGGAGTGTACGTGTCAGGAAAAAGGCAAAAACTATCCCAAAATTGAAGAGTACAAAGCTCTGAAATTGAAAGCGTAAACAATAGAGAAAAGAGAAACCCAGAAACCGTTGAAACCCGAAGGTTCTAAGCACTC